>NW_025831170.1:485137-561302 GCF_002878395.1 Capsicum annuum | reverse complement strand
GGGCAAAATATATTGATATAGGCGCGTAATTTCGCCTATCATCAGGTAGGCTGAACATAAAGGGTTTCATGCATGAACAACACTGACTAACTAGTTCAATATGGGAGTGCAAACATACACATATAGAAACTGGGACCATGAATGCGTGATAGCAAGACCTGTAAGCTAATGCATGGTTTAATAATAACTTTCATGACTGATACTGTAAGTTGATAACATGGACGACTGTATTTAACAGTCCTGTATATACTGAAATCTGAAGAACACCATGAGTTCTTATATTGAGACTGATACTAAAACTATGGGAGATAGTGTTTAACCGACATGCCTCATATATGCCGTTATGGCTAAGCTGGGGTCTAATCTCTGCTCCGACTGGAGGGGTGTCAATACCGCGCCACGAGTAAGGACAGCTTGTGAGTGACCCTTATCTGGCAGGTACTCAATGAGAACGGTGGGAACCCTAAACTGACAGGTTAAATGACCTTATCAACCCAAATCTGATAGGTTAAGTTGTGTCAACCTACGCTGGCAACGTAGTTTTAGAACATAAGAATGACTACTAAGAATCTTACCCTGAACTGGCGGGTGAGTTCCCATCCTTAGATTCAGTCGGTGCTAACCTCTACTCCCATCTGGAGGGACTGGACATGAATAAATGACTATACATGACTTAATCTTACTGAATTCCATTGACTGGATTAATGTTAATGATATCTGACGACTGACTAAGATCATGTGGTTTTCCTGAGTCACATGACTGACTGAAGTCTATGGAATCATAGCTTGAGTTTGAATATAGTGAAACATGACATGGCTCTAGGCACACATCTATAGTTTTTGGGTACGAGTACCCCCAGGACTCGATAGAACGAAACTGATACACATGACATGACTTGATTATAAGATTTGAGTCCATAACTCACAATATCATAAGCAGGGGATAGTATAGTTCATGTATTTATTCAACATTTCAAACATGATAGGAAAAGTATGAATATATCTTGTGTACATAATTCATATCTCCATTATCATACATTGTTTATACCACAAAAATAACAACACATAATTTTCATGGAAATTCAAATTGGAGTGTATGGCTAACATGTACTTGTTATTAAGATATCATGAAATCATGTAAATATGAAGTTCTAACATACTAGGCATTTTATCAAACTCCTTGCATGTATTCATTAAGGAATAGGTGGATTTTATACTTGTATTCTATCAATCCATCTAAAGAATCCGTGGATGAACACTATGCATACCTTGGAAGGGAGGTTCTTGATGATTGACGGAGGAATTTCCTTGAAATTTGATCTTCAAGCTTGATTGTGCCACCCTAGTTGTTTTTCTCCTATGGTGCTCTTGGATAATGAAATTTGAGATGTAAATAGGGTTGAAATGTGTTCAGAAGCTATAAATTTCGTGAGTTTAAGTTTAGGGACATGTAACGAGTGTTAAAAGACTTAACTACCCTCAAAATAACTCAAAAACAAAGTGTTTTCGTGGCTGAAATCATAGTTGTGCGCCGCATCTTATATCGCCTATATTTACATAGGCACCGTATATGATATCTCCTATGTTTACATAGGCTCCACATGTGATATCTCCTATATTTGCATAGGCGCCGCATATGATATCGCCTATACTTTCTAGTGGCCATGTGCGATTGGTTAGGCGACGCATTCTACTTTGAAAGGCCTTAAATCCTTGCTTGGGTGTCGGATTTTGATGAAATTTGTATCGTTGGAAAGATAATTTGATTCTCTACAATTTGGTAGATATAAATGTACCGATATTTCACATATCAATCACGTTATTCTTGTTAAAACATGACCCTTGCAAAATTGAACACTAAAACTTGATGGATTCAAAAACTCTTAGATTGCATCACTCTAAGCGACTCATATGACCATGCTTAAGACATCGCAACCTATCCTCTTGCTAGGATATTCATTGTAAGTCATGCACTAAAATGCAACTCAAAGGATAGGATCTTTCATGCGTAGGAAAACTTATTTACTTCCTAGCTTAAAAACATGAGGGTTATTACAATATCTCTCCCTTGGGAACATTCGTCCTTGAATGAGAATTTACTGAGAGGGGATACAAGACAACAAAACCTGAATTGAACATGAAGAACTGAAACTTGATCTCATGACTGACATGCTAAACATACTGAACTTGTACATATCTAAACCATGGACAACTGATACATTAATGCACGACAGAGTATGCAATGGTTAATAGGTACCAAGTTTATACTCGAAACATGAACATGAAACTAAATAAGCTTAAGGTGAACGGTTAAATTGAGCTTGATCTGAATTTGTGGGGAAGTGATAAGGTTACTTGGTATGCATATCTGCTTCTGCTTCTCAAGTAGCTCACTCATAAGACTGATTTAGCCAAAGAACCTTAACTAGAGGTACTTCTTTGTTCCTCAATCTACGTGGCTGATAATCTAAGATTTTGACTGGAATCTCTTCATAAGAGAGGCTATTCTGAATGTCGATGCTCTGAATAGGGAAAACAACTGCTGGGTCACCTATGCATTTCTTGAGCAAAGAATCATGGAAGATTGGATGAACTGAGGCTAGATCTGAAGGCAACTTAAACTCATAAGCTACCTTTCTTAAGCGACAAAGAATTGTGAAGGGACCGACATATCGGGCACTGAGTTTCCCTTTCTTGCCGAACATCTTCACTCCCTACAGGGGAGAGATCTTAAGATAGACATAGTTATTTACCTCAAACTCGAGATCCTTTCTACGAACATCTGCATAGGACTTCTATCGTCTCAGAGCATCTCGGAGTCTCTCTCTCATCAACTGAACTTTCTCTATGGCATCGAATACTGAGTCATGACCTATGACTGAGGTCTCACTAACTTCAAATCAACCAATCAGAGATCTACATCTCCTACCATAGAGAGCTTCAAATGAAGCCATCTGAATACCTGAATGATAGCTATTGTTGTATGCAAACTCAATCAAAGGCAAGTGGTCATCCCAACTTCCCTTGAAGTTAATTGCACACACCCTTAGAATAGATTTAAGAGTTTAAATGGTCCTCTCTACTTGACCATCTATCTGAGGATAAAACGTTGTGCTCAGATGGACTTGGGTACTGATACCCTTTTGGAATACTTTCCATAAGTGAGAGGTGAACTGGGTACCTCTATCTAAGATGATAGATAGTGGAACACCGTGTAACCTAACTAACTTCATGATAGAGAGTTTGGAATAATCCTTGGTAGAATAAGAAGTACAAATAGGGAGGAAATGAGTTAACTTGGTCATTCTATCTATAATTACCCAGACTAAATTATGCTAATGACGAGTTCTAGGAAAACCCATCACGAAGTACATGTTCACTTCTTCCAACTTCCAAGTAGGAATGGTGAACTCTTGCATAGAACCACTAGGTTTCTGATGCTCTATCTTAACTTGCTGACATGTAGAGCACTTAGCCACAAAGTCTGCAATATCTCTCTTCATCCCACTCTACCAATAGATCTCCCGCATGTCGCGGTATATCTTAGTGGCCCCTGGATTAATAGAGTATCACGCACCATGCTCTTCTGCAAGAATTGGCTGCCTCAATTCATCTACACCTGGAACACATAGACGACCCTGACAATGAATAACACCATCTCCCCCTTTGGAGAAAACCTCGACTTTGTAATTCTTAATTGACTCTTTGAGATTGACAAGGCTAGGATCCCTATCTTGCATCTCTTTCCCCTCAGAAACTAGAGATGACTCTGAACTACTTTGAACACATACACCACCCTCTGAAGAATTGACTATGCGAACGCCTAGTCTGGCAAACTGATGGATCTCCTGGGCCATATTTCTAATTTCTACCTCAACGTAATAAATAATACCCATGGAGAGTCTACTGAGAGCGTCATCCACAATATTCGCCTTACCGGGATGATAAATAACACTCATGTCATAATCATTAAAGAGCTCTAACCACCTTCTCTGATAAAGATTGAGATCTTTCTGGGAAAAGACATACTAGAGGCTTTTATGGTCTGTGAACACATCTACATGATCTCCATATAGATAATGCCTCCAAATATTTAAGGAAAAAACTATCTCTACTAACTCAAGATCATGAGTAGGATAATTCTTCTCATGTGGCTTTAAATATTTGGAGGCGTAGGCTATGAGCTTACCATTCTAGAAGAGGACACAACCTAAACTCACTTTCGACGTATCGCAATAGACTACAAAACCGTCTGAACTATCTAAAAGAGCTAGAATTGGTACTGAGGTGAGTAGAGTCTTCAACTCTTGAAAGCTCTTCTCGCATAAATCTAACCACTGAAACTTAATCTTCTTCTGAGTCAATCTGGACATGGTAGATACAATAGAAGAAAATTCCTCGATAAACCATCTGTAATAGACAGCCAAACCTAAAAAACTCCTGATATCTGATGGAGATACGGGTCTGGGCCAGTTTCTTACTACATTGGTTTGTTGAGGATCTACTCTAATTCCATCACTGGAAATAATATGGCCAAGGAATACTACTAATCTTAGCTAAAATTCGCACTTGCTAAACTTAGCAAATAACTAGTGATCCCTGAGAGTCTGAAGAATAATCCTTAGATGGTCTGCATGATCACACTCTGTGTGAGAATAAACCAGAATATCATCTGTAAAGACTATGACAAACATGTCGAAGTACTACATGAACACACGGTTCATCAAATCCATGAAAGCAGGGGCATTGGTAAGAACAAATAACATGACTAAAAATTTGAAGTGACCATATCGAATATAAAAAGTTGTCTTTGGAATGTCATATTCTCTAACTCTGAGCTGATGATAGCGTGATCTGAGCTCTATCTTGGAGAAGTAACTAGCACCCTAAATTTGGTTTAATATATCATCAATCCTGGGATGAGGATATCTATTCTTGACCATGACCTTGTTGAGTTGACGGTAATCGATACACATCTTGAGAGAACCGTCTCTCTTGCATACGAATAATACTGGCACACCCCATGGGGAAACACTGGGTCTGATGAATCCCTTATCTAAAAGATACTTCACTGATCTTTCAGTTCCTTGAGTTGTACTGGTGCTATTCTTTGTGCCGGAATAGAAATAGGTTGAGTATCCGGAAGAAGGTCTATGCCGAAGTCTATTTTCCTTTTGGGAGGAATCCCTAGAAGATCTTCGAGAAAGATATCTGAGTATTCATTAACAGCTGGGATTGTTTCAAAACTATGAGATTTAGAACTGGAATCTTTAACATGCATGAGATGATACACACACCCCTTAGAAATCATTTTCCTTGCCCAAAGGTAGGAAACAAGTTGACCGCTGAACGCTAAAATGCTACCTTTCCGCTCTAGGATAGGCTCATTCAGGAACTAAAACTGAACTATCCTATTTCTAAAGTTGACTATGTCATAGCAGGAATGAATCCAATCCATTACGAGAATGACATCAAAATCGGTCATCTCTAACACTACTAAATCTGTTGATGTAGATTTCTGAGATATCATAATCGAGCAGTTTCTGTATACCCACCGGGCTATGATGGTTTTACCCACATAGGTAGATACTGAAAAGGGCTCTACTAGAATTTTGGGACAGATTCCAAAATTGCCTGCTTTGTATGGAGTAACAAAAGACAACGATGCACCTGGGTCTAGCATAGTATAAATATGAATATGGAAAATCTGTAACGTATCAATAATGACATCAGGAGAATTTTCTTGATCCTTCCAGGACTGAAGAGCATAGAGTATGTTTAGGCGTTGCCAACTGGTAGCACTGGAAATGGCACCCTTCGGGTTTGGGCGACCGGACTGAGCTACAGAATGATTTTGATAACCCTGAAGACTTGACTGCGGACACTCCCTAATCATGTGTCCTAGCTTTCCACAACCAAAATAGAGGTCACTACCGGCTCTGCAAATGTCATTGTGGTTCTTACTATAAGTCTTACAAAAGGGATTAATTCGAGCACTGCTAACACTGCCCTGAGATTTAGAGCCTAGCGCTTTATCTTTTTTACAGTCTTTGAACTTCGGCACTGGAGCGCTGGTAGAGGAAGGGGCTGGAATGGCTGACTTTTAGTGAAACTATGAATGGTTTCCTCCATCTAACTTGGGTTGAGCAACGTTGAAGTTACCTGACCTTGCTCTCTTGTTCTACCTCTCCCTAGTCTTAACCTTCTGCTCTTCTACTTGCTGGGCATGGGTCATGAGTCTGGCTAAGGTCATATCACCGATCAGCATCACATACCTACAATTATTTACCATGCTATATTTGAACCTTGACACGAACTTTCTTATTTTAGCCCTATTGTCTGCAACCACATGCGGAGCATACCTGGCTAGCTGAGTAAATCTGAGAGAATACTCCCTAACCGTCATATTCCCCTACCTGAGGTTGATGAACTCAAGAACTTTGGCTTCCCTCAACTCTTGGGGAAAGAATCTGTATAAGAAGGCCATGACAAATTCCACCCACTCGATAGGGCATGCATCATCTAACCTCTCAGACTTCCATTATTTTTACAAAGCATGAGCAACATCCTATAACTGGTAGGCGGCTATCTCAGCACTCATAATAAAAGTAACAACCATGATATCAATGACCTTCTTGACTTGTTCAATGAACTCCTGAGGGTCCTCATTAGACTTAGACCCATAGAAAGATGGAGGGTTCATTCGGGTGAAATCCCGAACCCTAGACGATATGGGATTGGCCACTGTATTGGCCGGAATGAATGGTGGTCGTTCATTCTGTGCAGCCACCGACTGATCAAGTGTGGTAAATGCGGCTCTAAACTCCGCATGGGAAATATGTTCGCCGAAAGGATATTCGGGCTGAGGAGCTGGCTGATTTCTTCTCTTTGGGGAAATGGTTTGAAATAAGAGAAGAATGGATTAGTCTAAGAGTTTAACTTGTGATTATACTTACTAGCATGACATGAATACTGAAGAAAGGGGACTATTCCTAAAACATCTTATAGACTCTTGTACATAAATGGGGCGCGCAACACACCCATGTACAAGACTATACTAGATGCGGTTTTAAGATTTCCTAGGACTCGATTGAACCTTACGCTCTAATACCAAGTTTGTAACGCCCCAATTTGCTGAACTGAAATGCTACACGGTGCTCATGACCCCGAGGGACCACAAGCTAATCCATTCTTGATATCTGTACATATATAAATCGTGACATAATAATACAGAATACATAAAATAGTAAGGCCATAAAGTTGAACTGAATAAAAACATGTCTGAAAATCATAACATCCATGTGGGTGAAAATACCCAAAACAACTCAATATGAAAGCTAAGTCTGAATGTAAATCTAAAACTAAATCTAAAAGCCTCTAAACTATCTAAATAAGGAGTTGAAGGAACATGTCTCCAACTAACTCTGTAAAACTGAACTGAAGAAATAAATAAATGTATCAAATCATATTGTCCTCGAATCAATAAGGACTAACTGTGTCTCTGCAACTGGAATGCTACTGTTATTGCTGGGTTGGAGCTCGTGTCTCGGAACCTATGGTGTAATATGAAAACAAAGCACCATAGCACAAATGAGTCGGTACAATTGGACTACTGAGTATACGATGAAGGTAAGATGAAAATAACGGGTTTTATGCATGAACAACACTAATTGACTAGTATGAACGTAGGAGTGCAAACATACATATCTAGAAACTAGGGCCGTGAATGCGTGATAGCAAGACCTGTAAGCTAATGCATGAATTACTTATAACTATCATGACTGATACTCCAAGCTGATAACATGGACGACTGCGTCAAACAGTCCTGTATATACTAAAATCTAAAGAACACCCTGATTTCTTTTACTGAGACTGATACTGAAACTGTGGGATGTAGTGTTTAACTGACATGGCTCATCTATGCCGTTTTGGCTAAGCTGGGGTCCAATCTCTGCCCTGAATCGAGAGGTGTCAATACCGTGCCATGGGTAAGGACAACTTGTTAGTGACCCTTATCTGGCAGGTACTCAATAAGAACGGTGGGTACCCTAATTTGACAGGCTAAATCACCTCATCAACCCTAATCTGACAGGTCAAGATGTATCAACCTACGCTGGCTACATAGTTCTTGAACACAAAGATGACTTCTAAGAATCACACCCTAAACTGGTGGGTGAGTTACCAACCTTAGGTTCACTTGGTGCTACCCTCTAATCCCATCTGGAGGGACTGGACAAGAATAAATGACTATACATGGCTTAATCTTACTGAATTCCATTGACTGGTGGAATATAACTGATATCTGACAACTGACTGAGATCATAAGTCTTTCCTGAGTTACATGAATAACTAAAGTCTATGGAATCATAGCTTGAGTTCAGATATCGTGAAACATATCATGGCTCTAGGCACACAGCTATATTTTTTGGGTACGAATACCCCCAGGATGCGATAGGATGAAACTAACATACATGACATGACTTGATGACACGATTTGAGTCCATAATTAAAATATCATAAGCAGGGGATAGAATACTTCATGTGTTTATTCAACAGTTCAAACATGATAGGAAAAGCATGGATATATTTTGTGTACATAATTTATATCTCTATTATCATACATGCTTTATACCATAACAATAACAACACATAATTTTCATGGAAATTCATATTGGAGTGTATGGCTAACATAAACTTGTTATTTAGATATCATGAAATCATCTAAATATGATGTTCTAACATACTAGGCATTTTATCGAACGCCTTGCATGCATTCTTTAAAGCATAGGTGGATTTCATACTTGCATTCTATCAATCCATGTAAAGATCATGTTTTTCAACTAACAACATAATTTTTATGAGATATAAAGTCACGATACTATTATATAGCAAAACAAACAAGCATCAATATGGGTATGATTATATCACCACAACCAACCAACCTTTTGTATTTTAAAGATTGATTCTTGAACTCCACGGATGAAAGGAATCCATGGATGAACACTAATCATACCTTGGAAGGGTGGTTCTTGATGATTGCCGGAGGAATTTCCTTGAAATTTGATCTTCAAGCTTGATTATGCAGCCCTAGTTGTGTTTCTCCTATGGTGCTCTTGGATAATGAAATTTGAGATATTAATAGGCTTGTAATGTGTTTATAAGTTATAAATTTCGTAAGGTTATGTTTAGGGACATGTAAGGAGTGTTAAAAGACTTAACTACCGTCAAAATAACTCAAAAACTAAGTGCTTTTGTGGTTAAAATCATAGATGTCCACCGCATATGATTTCACCTATATTTACATAGGCACCGCATATTATATTGCCTATATTTACGTGAGAACCGCATATGATATTGCCTATGCTTTCCAGTGTCCATGTCCGATTGGTTAGGCGATGCATTCTACTTTGAAAGGCCATAACTCCTTGCTCGGGTCTCGAATTTTGATAAAATAGGTATCGTTAGAAAGCTAATTTGATTCTCTACAATTTGGTGGGTCTAAACCTGACAAGATGTCACATATCAATCACGTTATTCTTGTTCAAATATGACCCTTGAAAAATCCAACACTAAAACTTGATGGATTCAAAAACACTTAGCTTGCATCACTCTAAGCGACTCATATAAGGATGCTTAAGACATTGAAAGCTATACTATCACTAGGATATTCATTGTAAGTCATGCATTAAAATTCTACTCACAAGATAAGAGGTTTCATACATAGGAAAACTTATTCACTTCATAGATTAGAAACATGCGGGATATTACACTGAAACTGTGGGATGTATTCATCTAACGAACATGCCCCAAGCTAAACTGACAGGGGACCAATCTCTTCCCTAACTGGAAGGGTATCAGTACTGCACCACCAATAAAGACATCTATTGTGGAGTCTGTCCTAATCTTGCGGGTGACTCCTGGGATCAGTCATATATATAAATAAATGTCCTAACGAGTGACCCCTGAGTATGTCAGTCCTATCTAATAGGTGACATCTCGTACCTATGCTGGCAACATAGTTTTGGAACTTAGGATTTGCTTCTAGGGACCTCAGTCCTATTCTAGCGGGTGAGCCCCCATCCCTAGGTTCGTTCGGTGCTGAATCCTACTCCTATCTGAATGACACTAAAATGAATAACTAGGCTGAACTAACTAACTTAAATGAACTGTTTTGCTGAACTAATACTAGTGTTATTGTTTAGTGGAGGTAAAACTGAGTTTACTAGATTTTGATGACGGATGGAATATAATGAGTTCTGAGGACTGATTAAGAGTACTGAAGTTACTGAGATTTACTGTGATTACTGAGGTTACTAAGATTACTGAGAATACTTAACTACTGAGATTACTGAGTTTTCCTGAGTCACATGACTGACTGTTTTCTATAGATCATGGCTTGACTGAGATTATCATGAAAACATGACATGGATCAAGGCACACATCTATATTTTTTGGGTACAAGTACCCCCATGACTCGATGAAAGGAAACTGAAACACATGACTGACTTGATCATAAGAGTAGAGTCTATAATCCACAATATCATAAATAAGGGATTTCATACTAAATAAGGCATTTCATACTAAGCATGATTCTCTAGAATCTATTTCATAGAAGGGAATTTCATACATCATATATATACTTGCATAGCTTTGAATATCATGCTCAGTACATATTACAACCAGAATCCATAATATCATAACTTGGGGAATTTCATGAAGTACATGGGTATTCTACATCTTGTACATGAGTGGATTTTGCAAGTAAGTGTTGAATAATTCCATAATACTAGTTCATGAGTAATCCAATAATGTTCACAAGATACATTATCAACATGCATGACATTGAATCATAGAGGTCTATCATGAATCCTTCACTGAGTCACAATTTAGCTATAATGTATGATTTCTAGTCTCTTAGGTATTTTATCAAACACCTTACATGCACAACTTAGGCATAGGTGTAAATCATACAATTACTCATCATAAATAATAAAACTTACATGTTTTCAGCTCATATGATGTCATACATTCATAATAACACATAAAGATTCTTTCTTGGAATCATTTAACATATAAACATGGTCAACAATCTATTCATAACATGAAAACCATAATATATAGTTTTAGAAAAGGTTTCTTGAACTTCATGGACAAAAGGAGTCCATGAATTAACACACACACACCTTAGATTAAGAATTCGTGAAGATTGACGGTGAAATTTCCTTGAAATAGACTCTTCTATGAAAACCCTAGGGCTAGTTCTTGAGAGTTTTGATCTGGAGAGGAAACCCTAATCTTGTGGTTGAGAATGTATGAGAGTGCTTTTTGAGATGTTTAACTAAAAATAATGGAATATAATACACTCCTTGAGGATTATTAGTCGTGGGAAGTAAAGAAAATGACAAAAATACACTTGCAAAAATGCCCTTGAATTGCTGGAAAAATATTCTTGACGCCATCCATGACCAGCCATCAGGTGCATGATAGGCCGTCACGAATGGTCGTCACAAAAGGGGTCCAAATTCTTGATTTTCTGCCTAGGTCTGATGACATCATCAAAAATGTCATCAGAATCTCACGACGTCATCAAAAAGGTCATCAGAAATGTGATAGCCCGTCAGAAACATCATCACCATTTTCCATCTTGACATGCTGGAATAAAGTGGGGATAACTCTTTACTTCAATATCGGATTTAGGCGAAATTGGTCTATTTGGAAAGCTAATTCAAAGAGATTTCATTTGATGTAATTAAACCACACAGTTCGTCATATACAACTAGTTATAGTCGATTGAAGTTGACTCAAGTTTTGACGCTCACTAAAACTTGAACGATAGGAAATCTTCCAACTTGTACTGGAGTTAGGAGACCTTTATGATCTAAATTCATGCTCAAATAGATCCCCACACTACATAATTGATTAACACAATAAATTTATATAGGATTTGAGTCTTTTGAAACATCCACGCATAGGAATGACAGATTTTTATTCTAGTCCAAAATATGGGGTATTATAATATCTCCCCCTTGGAAACTTCAACCTCGAATGATACTGGATGAGATAAGTGAAAAGACAACTTACATAAATATATAGCATGAATGACTGATCTTAATTTCATGGCTGACATGACTAGAAACTGAGTATATCATACTGTACATGCATATCTGATTCATGGGTAGCTGAGTTATGAATGTAGGACTGAGTGTTCCAATAAACTGAGAAAGCATATTTGATACTTAACTAATAATATGAATCCATGCATATCTGATGCAGGATTATATGACTGACATGATACGTGAATGCATGACTAAAAATACTGATAAACTGACCACGCACATCTGATGCGTGAATACATGACTAAACTAACTCGCGAACATGCGACTAAACATGCAATGTTAAAGGCACTATGATTGAACTAAAACATGAGAACATGACTAATTCTGCTATGTGACATACGGACTGAACATCATGAACTGAACTAAACCTCTGAATAATTGAGTTATAGCTGAGGTCTAACTTAAAGGTCAACTTATGAGTACCCTCAATTCCAGAATGAATTCATTATACAAGGAGAAATTGAAGGATTTAAGGCATGTGAGAGTTAAGAGAAAGTGGGGTATCTCCCCCTTGGGATGCTATGTTCCTCTAAGAGCGCTTACCTTACGGAGATACTGGGTGATGCACAGGGCATGTACAAACTAGATTATAACTAATCTTTGGGAGTCTGAAACTAATGCATGATTCATGAGATTAAATAAACTTACAACTACTAGGAGGTTCTACCTTGAAATAGTTACATTCTCTAAGATTATGGATAGCATTAATAGATGCAAGGATCAAAAAACAAGCTATAAAAATCTGACTGCTTGATTGCTAAACTAACTTCCTGGATTTACTAGCTAACTCATACTGAAACATATACTCGAATGAGAGAAAGAGATCTAACAATGCATACTATGAACATGAAAGACTGGTAACATACCCGAATCTAAGTCAGGGAAACTTTCTGGATTAGGACGGGTCTGGAGTACATAAAGTCTATTCTGACGCTGACCACTATTGGTATGTTGCTGAGGCAACTCCTTGCCCCTCTGTGCTAGAACTTTTCACTCTCGCATCCTGTGGCCTGGCTTTCCACACCTAAAGAGTACATCACTTCCTACCTTAGATACACCTAGATGATTCTTACCATATTCTTCTCAAAGCGGATAAGTAAGACCTCTATTTTCACTACCTGGACCTCAGAGCCTGGCGCTCTATCATAATGGTAATTTTTGGACTTAGGTGCTAGTATACTAGTTGAAAATAGATCTGGGTCTGAAAATTTATGACTATGCTGAGAATGGTTACCACCCTGTGACTTAGGCTAAGCAAAGCTAAAACTACCCGTCCTTGCTCTCTTACTCTATTTCTCTCTCCTCCTAATCTTCTACTCCTCTATCTGCCGAGCATATGTCATAACTCTTGCTAAAGTCATATCACTATTCAATATAAAATATGTGCACTTGTTTACCATACCATTATTCACCCCTTACATGAACTTACTCATCTTAGCTCTACCGTCTGCAACCACATGACGGGCAAATCTAGCTAATTGAGTAAACTTGAGAGAATACTCCTTCACCATCATACTGCCCTGCCTAAGGTTTATTAACTATAGTACCTTAGCTTCTGTAAGCTCTAGCGGAAAGAATCTATCAAAAAAAGCAGAGGCAAATTCCTTCCACTCTATAGGGCCTACATCGTCTAACCTTTCTGACTTCCACTACTTGTACCAAGTATGAGCGACATACTATAATTGGTATGAATCTAACTCATCAATCTAAAGAGTAGTAACTGCCATAACATCTATCACCTTCTGAACCTAATCTAAGAATTCTTGTGGGTCCGCATCTGACTTAGACCCTGTGAAGGAAAGAGGATTTATTCGGGTGAAGTCCCAAATTCTAGCTGAAGCTAAATTGGCGACTAGCTGGCAGAACAATAGCTGGTCATTCATTTTAGGAAGTGAATGACTTAGAAAGAGTGGTGAATGCGGCGCTAAATTCTTCATGAGAAACATGATCACTCAAAGTGTCTTCTGGCTGAAGGGCTGACTGATTCCCGATTCTTCTTTTAGGAGGCATGTTTATTGAAGAAATGGATAAATGGATTAGACTGAGATTATACTCACTGGCATAACATGAATACTAAAAAGAAGGGAAACTGTTCCTAAAATATGTCATAGCCTCCTGCACAAAGGTGTGTTGCATAACACACGCATGTACAAAACTCTACTAGATACGACTTTCAGACTTCCTAGGACTCTATTGACCCTTAAGCTCTAATACCAAGTTAGTAACACCCTAATTTTCTGAACCGAAATGCTACACGGTGCTCATGACCCCAAAGGACTACAAGAAAACCCATGACTGATATCTGTACCTGTATATTGCATAATATATCAGAAAATGTGGAAATATGAGCATGAAAGGACATAAGGATCGAACTGAATAAACGTCTGATAACAAAATATCTAAAAAAGGTATAACAATACCAAAACAAGTCATAAATATTGAAAATAATGAGATTTGAATATCTAATCTGACATCTAGTCTGAAAGCATCTAACTTAACTAAATAAGAAGTTGAAGGAATATGTCTCTAACTAACTCTATCTAGCAACTAAATAGTAAATGTAGAAATAATCATATCATCCTCGAATAAGAAGGACTCACTGCAAACTCTGAATCCTAAAATGCTACTTCTGATCTAGAGTTCGTGCCTCTAAACTTATTGTGTAACATAAAAGAAAGAAACATAGAACAAATGCATTAGTATGTCTGAATGTACTGAGTATACGAGTGAGGTAGGCTAAATGGAAAGGGTTATATGCATGAACAATGATGACTAATATGAAATTATGAATACATACATGCATACATAAATGTAACTGAACATGTGGAGATACAAATTACTGAGTCTGAATACTAACAACATGAGTATACTGATACTGCGATACTGAATAGATGAATGACTATTTTTGATAGTTCGAATTATGAAGAACTGGTCTGGTTGACTGGGTCACACAGTCCTGAAGCTAAATACTAATATCATAAATTCTGATAACTAATATGACTAATACATGAGTTCAAAAAACTGATATACTGATATAACTGTGATGATCAGCCTAACCAATGTAACTGATACTGAGCGACTATATCTGAATGTCTAAGTTCTGATGGAACTATCTGAGTTCTATTTTATATAGAGTAACTAAATTTAAGATCAGTCCTATCTAGCAGGTGATCTTTAAATTTGATGATTCTGATACTATTTTACTATAGTTGAGATCAGTGCTGACTAATAGGTGATCTTGAAGTCTATTTATAATGACAAGGATTGATTATTTCTAACAGTACTGAATCTGTACTACTGAACTGAGTTGACTGTATCTGACAGTCATGAATCTGTAACTGAAACTGTAGAATGTATTCATCTAACCGACATGCCCTAAGTTAAGCTTACTGGGGTCCAATCTCTTCCCTAACTGGAAGGGTGTCAATACGCACCACTACTAAAGACATATGTTGTGGAGTCAGTCCTAATCTAGCGGGTGACTGCTGGAGTCAGTCCTATATATATAATTGTGCTAAAGGGTGACCCCTGAGTATCTCAATCCAATCTAACGGTTGACATCTCATACCTACGCTGGCAATGTAGTTCTGGAACTTAGGGATTGCTTCTAGGAATCTCAGTCTTATTCTATCGGGTGAGCCACCATCCCTAGGTTCGCTCTTTGTTGAATACTACTCCCATCTGAAAGACACTAAACTAAAATAACTGGGGTGAACTAACTAAATTAACTGAACTAATTTGCTTAACTGATATTGATTAACTGAACGGATACCAGTGGTATTATTTAGCAGAGCTAAAACTGAGTTTACTGGATTTCGATGACGGACAGAATATAATGAGTTCTAAGGACTGATTAAGAGTATTAAATTTATTAAGATTTACTATGACTACTGAGGTTACTGAGCACTGAGATTACTGAGAATACTGAACTACTGATATTATTGAGTTTTCCTGAGTCACATGACTGACTGATTTGTACAGATCATGGCTTGACTGAGATTATCGTGAAAACATGACATGGCTCTAGGCACACAGCTATATTTTTTGGGTAAAGTACCCCAAGACACGATGTAAGGAAACTGACACACATTACTGACTTGGTCATAAGAGTAGAGTCCATAATCGGCAATATCATAAATAAGGGATTTCATAATAAGCATGGTTCTTAACAATCTATTTCATGGAAGGGAATTTCATGCATCATGTATATACTTGCATAGCTTTCAATATCATGCTCATTACATATTACAACCACAATCCATAATATCATAACTTGGGGAATTTCATGAAGTACATGGGTATTCTGAATCTTGTACATGACTGGGTTTTGCAAGTAAGCATATCATAATTCCATAAGACTAGTTCATGATTAATCCAACAGTGTTCACAAGACACATTATCAACATGGATGGCATTGAATCATAGAGGCCTATCATGAATCCTTCACTTAGTCACAATTTAGCTATAATGCAAGATTTCTAGTCTCTTAGGTATTTCATCAAACACCTTAGATGCACAACTTAGGCATAGGTGTAAATCATACAATTACTCATCATAAATAATTAAACTTACATGTTTTCAACTCATATGATGTCATAGATTTATAATAGCACATAAAGATTCTATCTAGGGATTATTCAACACATAAAAATGATCAACAATCCATTCATAATATGAAAACCATAATATATATTTTTAGAAAAGGGTTCTTGAACTTCATGGATGAAAGGAGACCATGAATGAACACACGCATACCTTAGATTAAGAATTCGTGAAGATTGTCGGCGAAATTTCCTTGAAACAGACTCTTTTATGAAAACCCTAGGGCTTGTTCTTGAGAGTTTTGATCTTTAGAGGAAACCCTAATCTTGTGGTTGAGAGTGTATGAGAGAGATTTTTTAGATGTTTAACTAAAGAAAAGATAACATGCTCCTTCAAGGTTATAAGTCATGGGAAGTGAAGGAAATGACCAAAATACCCTTGGAAAAATGCCCTTGAATAGCTGGAAGAATATACTTGACATGATCCGTGACAGGCCGTCAGGTCCGTGATAGGACGTCACGAATGGTCTTCACAAAAGGGGTCCAAATTCTATATTTTCTGTCCAGGGCTGATGACTTCATTAGAAATGTCGTCAGAATGGGACGTCTTTATCAAAATGGTCATCAGAAACGTGATAGCCCGTCAAAGAAGTCGTCAACATTTTCCAGTTTGACATGCTTGAATAAAATGGGAATAAATCTTTGCTCCGATATCAGATTTAGGCAAAATTGATATATTTGGAAACCTAATTCAAAGATATTTCGTTTTGTATATTGTAAACCACCCAGTTCGTCATATACAACGAGTTATGGTCGATTGAAGTTAACCCAAGTTTTGACACTCACTAAAACTTGAACGATAGGAAAGCTTTCAACCTGTACTTGAGTTAGGGGACCTCTATGATCTAAATTCATGCTCAAATATATTCCCACCCTACATAATTGATTAACACACTAAATTTATATAGGATTTGAGGCTTTTGAAACATCCACACATAGGAATGACAGATTTTCATTCTAGTCCAAAATGTGGGGTATTACTGTTTTGTAAACACCCAACTTACAATGAACTTGGATTTGATACCAACTTAACATGACCTAAACCCAGGTTCATGTTGTAAGGGAACCTCGAGCTCACATGAATCGGAGGTCACCCTGATAACCTATTCCAAACATCTCATCATACCATAGGAGTTAATGGAACTCCACCTCACATAGAAAAATTAATATCATCTGTCAACATTAGATTCATAATAATAATAATAACTATGCCTAAGTTCACAGTAGTTCACAATACCTCTATATAAAATCAAAGCCAATAAATGTATGTGTCAGGATTAGCCCCCTACTACAGCCTAACCAAGTCTTAATGAGACTAAGCCTAAAATTAAGTACTATGAGATGAAGGTCTTTGGGATTTAAGAAAGATCAACCCTTCAAGTCAATGAATTAATCACTTGATCATCTAATCATTGCTCAAGAAAAGAAGAAGATGCTTCAGCGCCTATACACATTGGGACGTAGCATCCAAAGACAGTTAGTGGTTTAAAAGCTAACATGTAACTCAAAGATAAGTGATAATTTAACATCATCAATCAATAACAAATCAATACATCACATTCATACAGTTATACATACATTTACACATACTATATATCAACAAAGATATCAAGGTTCATCAACATTCTCAAACATTGATTTATTAGATGTAAATTAAAGGTCAACCACCTCCCAGACTTATATTTCTAGAAAGCTTAATACAACAAGGGACTTTATCCGCACACACCATCACTCAACAAGGGACCTTACCTAAACACTTATGTCATTCAAACAAGGGAC
The DNA here is from genome assembly GCF_002878395.1 of Capsicum annuum. Classification (NCBI taxonomy): domain Eukaryota; kingdom Viridiplantae; phylum Streptophyta; class Magnoliopsida; order Solanales; family Solanaceae; genus Capsicum; species Capsicum annuum. The sequence goes on along the minus strand of NW_025831170.1, from coordinate 542,806 downwards.
TTTACCCACACACATAGGTAGACTTTACCACAAGCCATAGGTGGACTGTACCATAAGAAATAAGTAGACTTTACCACAAGCCTTAGGTGGACTTTACCACAATCCTCTTCATGAGATGAGGTGTATTAACTTCAAGAACTTTTTTCAAGCAACAGACTTTACCTTGCAGTTTCAATAGGCAAGGGACTTTAACTCCAAGACATATCATGGGCAAGGGACTTTACCATCAATCCATCACAACTATCATTTTTTTACATTTGGTACTATACCCTCTTGTCTATGTATAAACACACATTCAATACAACATTTATCGACTTTATCTATTTAGCCAATTTTAACACTATACAAGACCTCATGGTCATCATGGGAGCCTTCATTACTCAACCATTTCAATAAGCCAATGATTTCATTAAATTCATCAAATAATTCATTTTATGGTCCTCAAGACCTTCACAAGACATTCATATTTCAATATCATTCTCTTGCCATAATTTAGTTCATTACTCCATTCGAGTTCACCTTCAAATTATATTAAAGGACTTCACCCTCTTATTAGACACTAGCTCAAAAAGATGATTAATTACCCAATACATGGCTTATAATACTCTTATAACAACATTTATCAAGCATTCATACTCATTAAGTCATTTCCCTACATATCATTAGCAATTGACTAGACAATTCACTTAGACATTTTCACAAACACCTTTTGTGCATTCTTATGACAAGGTCATTTTTATGGTAGAAATCATCAACACTATGGTTACTCAAGACCCTCATGTTAAAAAAATATCAAACAGTAACCCACATATGCAATCTACCATCAAATACATGTATCAATACAAGTTTATTCAAGAATCATCTTCATCCTTTATTAGGTGTCAAAACCCTTTTCTTTTGATTCAAAACCACCATGTACACTTACTAATTCAAGTGTGAAATACATGAGTTTAGATTTATTTAAAGAGGGTAAGAGATATAAGCCTTAAACAACTTGAATCATCAAAAATCTTCACTCCTTGTTCTTGCCATAAGATGAACACCTTCCAACCCTAGCCTCCAATCTTGTTTAAAAGATAATTTAGAGTGTTTAAGATGTTTAATTCTTGAAAATGAAGACATGGAAGGCTACCAAGACTTATATATGTAAAAGATTTAGGTTTTTAGGCAATAAAAATAACCAGAAGGTCCTTGAGTAAAAGTCAAAAATTACACACATGTAGAGGTACGACTCCCCCTTACGGTTCACTTAGAAATCATAACCTAATGTAAAAGTGGTATCCTAACTCATACCCTAGCGTTGTACTAAGTCAACCACACCATTTGGGTACACAAAGGGACCTTTGAGTCATAACTAAGGTTACAACTTGCTCCCTATGTCGTAAGCTCCGTCCATCACAGAAATAGTCTACTCTAGGTTAGGTTTACCTCAATACAGTTGATTAGTTTATGACTCATAACATGGTTAGGACAAAGGGAATACCTTGTTGCATGGTGGATAGTATATTAACTTAAAATGCTGCCTAGGATATGAAAGGAGAGGTAATAGTTGGTACGAGTCGTGACCTAGGGTACGACTCAAGTACACCTAACTGTATCCACTCCAGTGACATTAAAGAGGTTGTTGTATTCTTCAGGGTTTCAAATTTATGTGTTTCAATTCTTTACCACATGGATAGTTGAGTATATATACAAGTTTAACACCTTAATGAGCACATAATAAGTCTTTAAACAAGTTAGAAAAAACACATAACAAGGATAAAACACAACACACATGTCATGATCATTGCCATTCAACCAAAGATTTTACATGGTCACATTCTTGAGTGTTTCAAAAAATAGATCCTAGTGACATTTTATTCTTAGGAACATCTAATTTTTTGGAGTTTTATTAATTCCAATCAAATAGGTAAGATCAAAGAATTATAATCTATGGAGTAGATTGACGAGAATCACTTTATTAAGGAAAAGAAATTTTAGATTTGTAACTTGATTGTGTAGTAAATATATGTATGGGGAAGAGATACATAAGGAATGGGAAACTTGTAATGCAATAGTATCATCTAGGTTGATGAGCTTAGTTAGTGTAGAATGGCTTAATAGAATTGTTTATACAACAAACGCTCATCCGATATGGGAAGACTTAAAGGAGAGATTTGATAAGGTAAACCATATGAGGTTGTATCAACTACACATGGTAATTAATACCATTATCTCAAGGGACTGATTCTGTGGATACATACTTTAAAAGCTGAAAGTTTTATGGAATGAGTATGATATAATGATCCCAGCTCCATCATGTGATTGTCCAAAGTCAAAATACTATGAAGATCATCTATATAAACTAAGACTGATGCAATTTTGAGGTGGTTGAAATGATTCCTATGATCAAGCTAGGAGACATATTCAATTGAAGGGAGTTACTCTTAACCAAGTGTATGCTATAGTAGTAGAGGATGAACTTCAGTAATTTGTTTGTGGATTTGTCACAAGTAAAAAATTAGATCGTATGGTAATGCTTGTCAACAAAAACTTCAATGAAAAATGAGTCACATAATACATGAATCAAAACTACAAAGGGACAAAGTGTAATTATTATCATTTCAAGGGAATCACAAAATAGAATTGTTACAAGTTAAGGTATCCTACTGACTAAAAGCAAAAGAAGAAAGTAAATAATAACAACAGATGTTCAAGAGGATTTAAGAATCAAAATCATACTAGGGGATATATTAATGGTTGAAATCATCAGGATCCTGGGAGATCAATGCTAATGGACATCATGGAAATTAATTTGTAGGACAAGCCAATACTTAAAACTCACTTAATAGTTTTAATAGTTAGTTTCTTGGTAGAGTTGTAGGTCAACCTACTTCAACCAACTATTAAATTCGTAAGAAAGCTAATAATGTAGTACTTGCAAAAGGAAAATAGTTCATTAATAGACACTACAAGTAGATTATAGAGATTTTAAATAAGGATCAACAAAACCTGAAGCAGGTTAACTTATCAGGTATAGCCATCTATCTGTTTGCTAATATTGAGCCACAAGAATGGATAGTGGACTTTGGTGATAATTATCTTATTACAACAAACAAAAATGTATTTACAAGAAAGGAAGTAGTCAAAATAGGGAATGGACAAAGTGAACTTTCCAAATGGAGAAAAGGATGACATATCATATATAGGTGACGCCTTGACTTTACAAGATAAAATTGTAAAAGTTGTACTATTTATGCCTGATTTTAAACTGAGTTTGCTATCAGTGCCCAAGGACAATATACATTTTTCTTATTTTGTATCATTCTATCCTAATTTTCGTATGTTCAGGATCTCTAGGTAAAGGGGATTAGTAGAGAAAAATGAGGCTTGTATATTCTCAAAAATGATACTAGAGTAAAGAATATACTTGAAGGTCAAAAGCAGGTGGTAGCATGTGCATTACAGGAACCTATGGCACAAAAGACTTGGACATCCATCTGCACAAATATTGAAATCACTGGATCTTCTAAGTCATAGTAAGGATATTGATTTTCTAAATAACTGTCTAGTCAGTCCACTAGCCAAATAGACTAGATTACCACTTCCTATTAGTGAAAATAAGTCAGATGTATGCTTTGACATTAGGCATATGGGTTTGTAGGGTCCTTATAAGATCCTAACTTTTGAAAAGAAATTCTATTTCTTGACAATTACATATGATTGTAGTAGATATAATTGGATCCATCTGTTGCAGCTCAAATCTAAAACTATTGTGATTCTCAGAGTTTTTCTTTAATAATTAAGACTCAATTTGGGACTAATGTGAAGGTTATAAGAATTGATAGTGGGACTGTGTTCCTCAAAAAATTAGTGCAATGCCTTTTTCATATCTTTAGTTATATTACACCAAAGCAGTTATCCTTACGCACCATAGAAAAATAGTATGGTGGAAATAAAACACAGTAAAATTCTAAATACTACTAGAGCTATTAGATTTCAATCAAAAATTCCTATAGGTTTTTGGGAACTGGTTGTACAAGCTATTGTTTATTGATGAATAGGCTACCATCAGCATTTGTTAATGGTAAAAGTACATATGAAGCATTGTTTTCAAAGGCTACTTCTTTCCCATATCTGAGGGTATTAGGTTGTTTATATTATGCTTTAATATTACCTAAGGATGATAAGTTTTGTAAAAGAGCTAAACTTGTAGAATTTATTGGATATTCAACCACTCGGAAAATATATTTGTTATTGGATTTGAAAAAGAAGCTATATTTCAATAGAGATGTTACATTCCAATAAAATATGTTTCCCTTTTCTAAGATGAGAAGTCAAAATCTATCAAATGAGTTAATGCAATAGCATGCAGAATATAGATGTAAAATCAGTAGTTTTAGCAGATACTGAAGGTGTTCATGCCTTAAATGAAGACCTTCCCTTAGATGCTCCAGTATTTTTTCTACCAGTTATAACTACAGAGTATTCTATTGATTAATAATCTGAATCAATGCCTTCATATCTAGAAAATGTGGAGTCTGTATCTTGCCCACCTAGAAGACCACCTAGAGTTCCGAAGAAGCCTATTTGAATGAAGGACTATGTAGTACCAGAGAGGAGAAAAGGTACCAAATATTACATTAAGAACTACCAATCTTATGACAACATTGCTCCTACATATCAAAGCAATGTAAGTAGTTTTTCTAATTTGGTGGAGCCACAATTCTTTAGTGAAGTAGTTAAAGACGAGAGATAAGTGGACATCATCCTCTACCCATCCATAGCTCCAATTTATGATTCTCATGGGCTCATTAATGGTGGAAAAATCCATAAAAATTGATTTAGAATCGAGCAGGATAGAAATATAAAGGGGCTGATAGTGCTTCTTTTCCAACACAAAACCACTATCGCGAATGCAAGGTTGAATTGAAAAACCATTCACTAACGTGGTTAGTCTATTATGACTGGAAAAATAAAGATGAGTTGTCCATTCTGGCTTATCCTTTGCAAACACGAAGGCTGGTTTGCTAACATGTAGTCAAGCATCCTTGAACTTTACAAACGTGAAGGCCAACTCATGGCTGCACCAGATATTGTGTATCAACAATTTCACCAAATCTTCAAGGACATATACCAGGTGTTTGAGATTTGTTCTGAACCCCGTGAACACAAATGAACTATTCTACCATAACAAATTTTATATTTCAGACTCAACTGAACCATTAAAACTTTCATACAACATCATTTTGATTAAATATGAGCCCTACACAGAGAGTTCCATTTTTTGTTAAATCCACCCAATAGCCCTAAATAAAACCAAAAGTTTTGGGACCTGAACCAAGTGTTCCCTTAGCCTCTAATTAATATTTTGGAGCTAATGGAATGATTAGATTTCACATTTAAGGATATTTAAAAGATGTTTGGTTAGATACCAATTTCTTTACAATGAAAGCTTTAAAATAGAAAAATGAGCCTAAAATCCAAACAAACTATTTGATAGCTTTACGGACAATTCCGAAAATTCAGAAATAACCTTTAGCCTCTTTGATAAGGCTCAAAATATTAGAAATGTATGGATATTGAGAAAATAACTTGGAGGGTGATTTCAAACTGAAAACCCAAAAAGATAATAGGGGAAGTTGATAGTGGCATACAAATTGAAATTTTAATTATTGCAATTAGTAACACACAAAATTTGACTAAAAACATTGATTTATAGATACTTCAATGTGGAAGTTAAAGTTTAAACAATATTAGCAGAAGTGTGAAATAAGAAAATACAACTAGGTACAATACCAGATGAAATCGCAAAAGACTAGAAACATGAAATAAAAATTTCAGGAATCACTCAAAATACCAAGTAGTTCAATAAAGCTTCAAGTAGTCCGGATCTCAAACAAAGAATCAACTCGATGCCTAACTGGCACTAGGATCTAGACCAATAATGCAGCAAGTACAATATGAATATGACAACATATCTACTCAAATATAATCGTAGACTAACAATAAAAGAGTTAGACAATTATATCTGTAAAAGTGTGAAATATATCTACACTAGGTTACACAGCTCAATCTACTACTCAGGGGAATCGGGGAGTAGGTTGCTAAGAAAAATCATTAGATGAGTAAAGCTAAGACATCATGTTAAGGTAAAAGATAAAAAATGTATAATGTGATGTAATGTGACAGTATGTTATGCAATGAATAATGATTCTATCAGTATACACCTCCTACCATGGTGGTATATCAAAAGTCAAAATCAATGGAAGAACTAAGGAAGCCCATATATGCCACAACTCAAATCTACATCCTGGTTGTGTTCATAATTTTGTCTGACATACCGCTAGAATTGACATTGAAGAGAAGTGGAAGCTTTAAAAAGATGAATAAGATTTTGTATTAAAATCAATGTAGAGTACTTTATAAAAAATGACATTTATAGTCAGCTGAATTTTGAAATGTAAGACTAAACAAACTAAACAATAGGCTGTATATTTAATTCTTTCCTAACATAATTGAATTTTCTTATCTAGGAATGGTACCGGCTAATTTTGTCTAGAAAAAAATAATTTACTAACCTGCCAACTAAGCCCTCTAAAAGTAAACAAGGTGCACCTATAGCTAATAAGATATAGCCAACTAAAGTGTTTGATCATGAACCTATGTACCTAATTATGCATCATAAAATTACACATCACCAAATAGCATTACTATATGAAATGTACGATATGTAATAAAGTTGAAGAGAAATACATATTATCTGATAAACTAAATAACATGACATGAATATAATATGTAATAATGATAATGTTTTGACTGAATAGTAATACTAATGTGGTGGCGTATTATATGGTTACAGGTTTATTGGGTGACGGTCTTCTCTATCACTTTGGCTTAGGGTTGGTTATTGACGATATTTATGAGTATGCGTCTTTCCTACTCACCCTTGATTTTACTTTATTTGTCATTTTTCTTCACCTCATGAAGGCATTGATTCGAGTACCAGAATATAAATCGTATTCCATCGTTATTGGCATTGGAAAGATCGAGGTAGCAGCAGATCTCATTATTTACTCGAATATCTCAACTATCTAACCATTTATGCATGTTGCTCAAAAAGGAAACAATGTCAGAGTTTGATTAGACATGTATAAATGATTTGAATGCCTGAAGGGGAAGTTGACTTTAGTTCCAATCATTGTTGCACCAGGTATTGTGTGTTGCAAGTCGGGTGTCTTTTGGTGGAGTTCTTGGTCAGTGTAGAAGATTTTCCACTGGGAGTTGTGTTGATACTCATACCTACAAGTCATAAACATCCAACCACAACTATAGGGAGGAACAAATAGGGGAAAGGAAGTAAAAGCCACAAAATGCCTTGAGCATTGTTACACCATTTAGGTTAATCAATAATTAAGTGAGACTTAACCAAAACTGATCAAAGTTGTCAGTTTTTTTTAGATTTAAGACTTGAATTTTATCTTTCACCCACTTTCTTCTAGTAATCATAAGGGATAAAATCCCATCCGAGTAAAACATTTATTTAAATTAATAAAATATTTCTACAACAATGGACTACGAATTATTTTTCTTCTTGAGTATTTTTCTTTAAATGAATAAAACTTAACTTCTTTTTCCCACTATGTAAACAAATTAATTTGATTAGTGTTTTAAATAAAAAATTTATATTGATTTGCCTCAAAATTAATTTATAATTTTTTTAATGTGAGTTGAGTTACTGATTGATGAGTATCAGACAATAATAAAAATAAGTTTGAGCAAAATTTAATTTTTAGTATGTTTGAAAGACCAGACTTCTACTAAATATGAATTCTTCCGCAATTGATAAAACAATAATGTATTTCAATAAGCATGAAAATATCTATAATCATGAATATATAATCATTTAATCATTAATAAAGATTTATTATTTAATTAAATTCAACAGTAAAATATTGTTGAAATTGATATTCCAAAATTCTAAGCTAATGTTTAAAATGATTGCTTGTTTTAATGTTTAATTTTTAATTTGTACATCCTAAAATAACAATAGACAGTAATATTTTAGAACTTTCTTGATGAAACACATTTGTCCCTCATTTATTTTTATGTGAAAATTGCTAGAAATGTCAATTAAGAATCATCTAATTCAACTTCCAAAAAATTAAAATATCAAAATATCTCTAGGAGTCAACCTTAGGCAAAGAAATGTTGTTCCGGCCACAATTTTGATTTTTGTATAAATACTTCAACACAAGTTTAAGACTATATCAAGACCACGTATGAAGTATTTTTTTTACACCTTCAATAGATGTTCTTCAAAAACTATCAAAGAACTATGTCATTTAAAGAAATAAGATAAAGGAAAAATAGAACCAAGTCCTCCGAATTCACAGAGTGTCCTTAAGGAATTAATTCCCCTCAAGTACCTGAGGTTGTCAAATTTTTCATCCCTTGATAAAATGGCTCACAATAAGAATGTAGAGGTACCTCAAACCATCTAATTCGTCGAACAAACTGAACGGTAGATGATCACAAAGAGTTTCTAGAAGTAGAACAATGTTTTTCAATGCTTAAATTTTTTCATACTACTTGAGTAAAAAAGTTTAGGTATTTATAGAAATAAAATATCCCTTCGTAAAGGATGAAATATTTCATGGAAGGGAGTATCATTTCTAAAAAATCTTATCTATCCATTCCAAAACAACATGTCTTTTCTGAACCGTCATATCTGATAGAATAGTCACTCCTTTTTTGAAACATTTTATCTTTTCCTCTAAAGGTTGTGTCACTCCATTTTACATTCATACCAATTGAACCCAATAATCCCCCTTGTGAATGGAGAATGGCTACTCTATGTAAAACGTTACAGACAAATATGTAATCAGCGAGCAGAGACTAATTGCATCTTGATAAGTTGGTTTTCCTTCGAAATTTCCATAGTGAACATGTATCAAATGTACTCGGTCAATCGGTAGATTTGATATCTTTGAACCGTTGATCTTTAATGTACACCTAGACAACACATGTCACACAACCAACCTTTTACCATTAATGGTTCTCACGGTTTTATTTATTTCAGCCATCAACATGTCTTGGTTTTATGAGAGATTAGAGAATATATCTTTACTAACATTTTTCCTGCATTAGCTTCCACTACACTCTAACATAGGTAATTTTTAAACATTCAATCCTATAGATTAAACTATTTGGTGAAATCTACCAAATTTAGAGAATCATTAAAATTCTTCATACCAGAAGCCTTATCCATGTTTACTAAACATTATCTATATCATGAGAATGGGTTGGGTATATTGACAATGTTGAACGTATCAGTCACAGCTTTCTTTGATCTCCTTGAACCTAGGTATCGGGATCTCCAGTTTTCTAAGTAGATTTACCACCACACTAACTTCTCCTAGGCCATAAACTCATTCCCTTAGATGTTCTGTCAACTACCTCTCTAGATATGCCTTTTGTAAGTTGATCTTTTGATTTCACATAGTCAATGGTGATAAGTCAACTAGAGAGTAGTTCTCTAATGGTATTATGTCTTTGTCTTATATGATGAGATTTACTGTTATACATCATGCTCTCTACCCTACATATAACTGCATAGATATCACAGTGTATACATATTGGTGCCAATAGATTAGAAAAATAAGAAATATCTTCCAAGAAGTTTCGTATCCATTCATCTTCTTCACCGACTTTATCTAATGTGGTAAATTCAAATTCCATTATAAATTGAGCAATACATGTCTGTTTGGATAATTTATAAGAGATTGCTCCTCCATCTTTTATCCACTTGTGGATTTTACTTTATTCGATTTGGAGATCGAATTTGCATAACTATATCATTCAATTACCACTGTATTTTATTATAATGTAAAGCGCAGTCATGAGTGTATTTAAGATACCCCAAAACTCTTTTAATTGTAATCCAATGAGTTTTATTGGGATTACTCGTGTACCAACTCAACTTACTAATAGAACATGAAATGTCTGGATATGTACAATTCATGATATAAATTAAACATCCCAACACTCTTGCGTAGTCTAATTATGAGTCAGTTTCAACTTTATTCTTTTGAAGTGCAAAGCTCACCTCCAATGGAGTATTGGCAATACCAAATTCCAAATACTTGAATTTTTCAAGTATCTTTTCAATATAATGAGAATGTGACAATACAAACACATGTGGAGTCTTGTGGATTCTTATTTCTAAGATCACATCCGCAACTCCAAGGTCATTCATATCAAAATTGCTTTTAAGAATTCATTTTATGGCATTAATGTCAGAAATGTCTCTACTAATGATCAACATATAATCCACATACAAATAAACAATGACCTTGTGATTTTGAGTGTCTTTAATGTAAACACATTTATCACATTCATTTATCTTAAACCCGTTTGCCAACAAAGTTTGGTCTAACTTTACATGCCCTTGTTTAGGTATGTGTTTTAGTCCATAGAGTGACTTAATAAGTTTGCACACCTTCTTTTTCTTTACTAGGAACCACAAAACTCTTGGGTTGTCCCATGTAAATTGTTCCTCATATTCTCTATTTAGGAATGCTATTATCACATCCATTTGATAGATTTCAAGACCATATATTGCTGCCAAGGAAATTAATAGTTAAATTGACATTATCCTTGTTACAAACGAGTATGTATTAAAGTAATCAGGGACTTTATTTTATTTTAAGTATTTTACTACAAGTCTTGCCTTGTATTTGTCAATAGTACCATCTGTTTTCATTTTCCTTGTAAATATCCATTCAGAACCTAAAGGTTTATTTTCTGGAGTAAAATCAACCAACTCCTAAGTATGGTTTCTCAAGATTGAATTAATCACACTATTGACTGTCTCTTTCCTAAAGAATGAGCCTGATGACGACATTGCTTTTTTAAATTTTTTAGGTTTCTTTTCTAAGAAAAATATTACAAAATCCAATCCAAATGAAGTTGACGTTCTTTGACATATACTACGTCTTGGATTCTAATTATTAAGTACATCCTCGCTTGGTTCATCTCATGGATGTTTTGACCCTCCCCTATACTATTTATGTCAAGTTTTATATGAATAAATGTATTCAAAGAACTGAGCATTATCTAATTTAAATACCATATTTTCAATAATATTCGGATATTCAGATTTATGAACCATAAATTGACATGCTTTAATACTTTTAGCATATCCTATGAACATGAAGTCCACTATCTTAGGTCTTATCTTCACCCTTTTAGGCATAGAAACTTGGACTTTCACTAGACACTCCACACTTTGAAATATTCCAAGGTGGGTTTCCTTTCTTTCCATTTTTCATACGGAATTTATAGTGACTTACAAAGGGGCACTCTATTGATTGTTTCGTTAGCTGTAAGGATAGCTTCCCACCTTATGTTTTATAATAAACCTGAACTTATAAGTAAGGTATTTAAAATTTCTTATATGGTTTGGTTTTTCCTTTTCACAATTCCATTAGATTAAGGTGAATATCGTTCCTAGTTTGATGGACAATTCCATTTTGTACACAAATTTTTCCAACAAGAGATTCATATTCACCACCCCTATTATTTCTTATTGTTTTTATCTTTTTCTCTAAATGATTTTCAACTTTTGTTTATATTTCTTAAATGTATCTATTACTTCATCCTTATTGTTTAGAAAATTAACATTACAATACCTAGTGCATTCGTCAATAAAAGTTATAAAATAGTTTTTCCCACCACGAAATGGTGTTGACTTCATATCACAAATGTTAGTATGGATTAAGTTTAAGGAATTGAAAATCCTTTCAATGGGCTTATGTAATAACCCGATTTTATGGAACCGAAACGTCACACGGTGCTCATGATCCCGAAGGACCACAAGCCAAACCTCTACAGATATTTGTACCTGAACACTGCATGATATAGACAATAAATGCATAAACTATTCAAGGTTCAAAATATCTAAAAATACTCAAAATTAAAAATAGAATACGATACATCTGTCCGAAAATCCTCTAAACGGTTTGAACTGTGGAGTTGATGGGACATGTCCCCAACTAACTCCGTCTACTAAAAATAAACTAAGTCTGATATGATAATAATAAAAATAAGGATCATCCTCGACTGAAGAGGACTCACTATGATGTCTACTACTACTGATTGGGACCGAGCTGTTAAGGGTACTCTGGATCTCGTGCCTCTGAACCTATGGTGTCAAATAAAACACCATAGCACAAATGCATCAGTACAGGAATGTACTGAGAATTTAGGGGAGGTAAGGCTAAATGTAAGTGCTTATGTATGAACAATTACTTAACAGAATAATTATGAGAGTACTGAATGAGAACACTTTCATAAATGTACAAACCATAACTATAACCATCATGAATCTAAATACTGGAACTAGACTTCTGCATTACTTTCATCTGAACTCACTACTAATACTGAAATACTAAAAAACTAAATCATCTGATACCGATAATTGAGTACTGGATTTGAGATCAGTCTAATCTATTGAGTGATCTCAAAATGTGAGGATACTGAAACTCATTGACTAAATATACTCACATCAATGACTGGATTCTAAGTTTTTTACTCTTGACTGACTGCATCGAAGATCAAACCTTTTTATTGGATGATTCTAGAATCTACTATCAATGATAAGAAATGATCATTATGAAATCTGACTTCAAGAATACTCAACTAAATCTGAGACTGAGATCAAGCCTATCTGAAGGTTGATCTCTAGATCTAATAACAAGAATACTCAACTGAATCTGAGACTGAGATCAAGCCTATCTGATGGATGATATCTAGAACTGATAACAAAAATATTCAACTGAATTTAAGACTGAGATTAAGCCTATCTGACGGGTGATCTCTTGACCTGAAAACAAGCATATTCAAATAAATCTGATACCGAGATCAAGCCTATTTGATAGGTAATCTCTAGATCTGATAACAACAAAACTGAATCTGAGACTGAGATCAAGCCTATCTGACAAGTGATCTGCAGATCTAATAACAAGAATACTCAACTGAATCTAATACTAAGATCACGCTTATCTGACGAGTAATCTCTAATTTGATAATAAGAATACTCGATTGAATCTGAGACTGAGATTAAGCCAATCTAATGGGTGATCTCTAGATCTGTTACTGAATAACTTTATATAAGACCAAGCCTATCTGATGGGTGGTCTATGTATTAATGGAACTATCGGCGTTCCTCACTGAGATAGATGACTGTATCTGATAGTACTGATTTCAAAAGATTGATACTGAAACTGCAACTGTAGGAAGTAGTCACTTAACCGACATGCCCCAAATCTCAACTAGTTGGATCCATCCTGTACCCCAACTAAAAGGGTGTCAATACCGTGCCACAGCTAAAGACCTCTTTGGTCAAGCCTATCTGACGGGTGACCCTCGCAGGAAGTCAAGAGTAAGGCATATAATAGTCAAGCCTATCTGACGGGTGACTCATGCATCCTACACTGGTTACGCAGTTCTAGAGTTCAAGAATTGCTCCTAATGACTCTGCCTTTCTACGCGGTGCTAGCTCCTACTCCCAACTGAAAGACTCTAAACTGATTCTTAACTGAACACAAATTAAGTTGAATCTGATACTGATCATTTTTTCAAATGGTCTTACTAAGTTAAGTTGAATTCACTTGGTTCCATATCTGACGAAATACTACTGAATCTCGTTGTCTAACTGAACGACATTGAGCTTTGAATAGAGTACTCGATTACTATAGAGGTTAGAACTGAACAATTGAATACTACTAGGTTTGAGCTGCATACAGAACAGAGGCTAGATTACTAGCGATACTGAGATTACGATGATTACTAAGATTTCTTAAGTTCTGCATCTATCTACGAATACAGAATTCTATAACTCGCTGAGTTCTAAGAATCATGGCTTGACTGGAATTATCGTTAAAACTTACACGAGCTCTAGACAACAACTAAATTATCCGGTATAAATACCCTAGGACTCGATAACATAAAAGTAAGACATAACCATTCTTGAATAATCAAGACCATGGACAATCATTCACCACCACAATCACCAAGGCATCACTTCAAGTAATGAGGAATCCTAAACATGTAATAACATAGAGGTACATTTTATTGGATCATGCTCCATTCAACAAGGTCATGCATCTAACACTTGGTATGTATTAAAGTCTTAGCATGTATCAAAGAGCACATAATTGAGGCTTTTCAACAAACACTTGACATGCATGGGCTTGCACACAATTGGGGATTTTTAGTCAACATGCTATAATGGCTCTAATTCCTTCACATAGGCATTTTATCAAACATATGGGGAGCATGCTTTTCTTACTCCATAATTTTCTTTACTTAATTGACATGAACACATCACTTCAAAAGCAACTTGAAGAGGGTTTATCATGAACATCACATGAATATCATATATTAGGGTAAAAGTTTGAAAACCTTGCAGACAAATATTAATTAAAACTCAATAATAGCATGAACATCAATTTCAACTCACATGAATCATGAAAAACCCAATACATAAGAACTTTGAATTTTAGAAAATGGTTTTTGAGCTTCTTGGATGAAAGGAACCCAAGAATCAACATCTACATACCTTAGAGAAACACTTTCTTGAAAGTTCTTGCAGATATTCTTGATTTCTTGATTTCTCTTGATTTTTCTTGAAGAAGAAGGAATGGTTTTGATTTTGTAGAAATCCTAGTTTTTGATATTGAAGATGAGAAATGAAGTTTTGATCCTTTATCGGATATAAATAGGGGCTGGAAAGAGTGGAAAAAAAATACCAAAAAGCTCTTATAAAAATGAGTTAAAAATGCTGAATGAGGTCTGCGACAGTCGAAGTGATGGTCCGTCGCTCAGCCTGACATCCGTCGGATCATCCTTCATACAGCGGTCCGAAAAAGAACAAACTTCCTCAATGCGATGGTCTCAGTAATGGTCCTTTTCAAACCCAACAGTCTATCAGATCTTCCGTAGTACGTTGACCAAGATAAGGCCATACTGCCTCAGCGAGACAGTCCCAGCGAGTTTCGTCGCAGCATCGACAGTCCATCGTCCTGGCCATCGCGCTTGGGCGTCACTTCCTTGGTTGCGATGGGCTAGGTGATGGTCCGTCGCAAGCTTGACGGTCCATCAATCTAGTCGTCGCACCTGGGTGATTTTGTCTATTTTTAGTAAAACAGCCATAACTTCCTCGTCTGATGTTGGATTTTTACGAAATTGGTATCGACGAAAGATTATTCAATTTCTACAAGACAAAAAGTCGATATTAGGGAAATTCTACATGATTCAAAATATTTCTCACTTGGGAAGACAATTCTCTACCTTTTTGGACCGGATTTACGCATCACTTGACACGCTCTAATGCTCAGACTACGAGTGAATTTTGCGGGGTCTTACATTATATCCCCCATGGAAACTTTCATCCTCAAATTTATATTGGTAGGATAGGAATACTGATCAACTGAACTTACTCAAGGAACAACAACATCTGAAACATGACTATGCAATTAGAACCACTGATACTCTAAGTTCTCATACTGGACATGCATACCTTACACATGGAATACTCGACTGAAGCTACTCATAAGATGAATTATCATAACAGACATGCATATCTGATGCATGCACGCATAACTTAGTTGATCTTATGAATGCATGACTAAACACACTGAAAAGCTAAACACTTTCTACTGAACGTGCATATCTAATGCATGAATGTCTAACTGAACTGAATCTCGAAAGCATGACTGGCTATGCAATGATCACTGATGTTAACTTCCTAAGGAGAGTTTAAACAGGCAAATGAATGAGTCTAAGAACATGAGAGAATCGCAATATCATGGGCTATCTCCTCCTTGGGACTCTATGTCCCTCTCCAAATACCTTGCTGAAATACTGAGGTGGTCCACAGGGTACCTACAAACTTGGTCATGATTGGCCGACGTAGATCTAAAACTCATGCATGACTCATGCTGACATATAATGCTAAAATGAAAGTAAAGTATCTAGAAATGTATATCACAAATATGAAGGACTCATAACATACCTGTGTCTATATCAGGGAACCTTTCCTTATCATGGAGAGCTTGAAACGCATATAGGCTGTTCTGTCGCTGACCTTAATTGGCACCGAAAGGGGCACTCTGCTAAAAAAACTCTCTAACCATTGAAGGGATTTAAATTGATATATTATAGGACACTTGAATCTTTATACATTAGGAGAAACAACCACTGGAAGTTGACCCATGAAAAATTGTTAACTAAAAATTTATCGATAGGAAAGTGCTCAACTTAACTGTTCAGCTAGGAGATTATTATGGTGTATATTCATCTCCAAGGATTCTCCAATCTAACAAAATGTGATTCACACTTATTTCTACCTAGACACTATTGGATTTTGGTTTATATACACTGAAAATACCATGCAAAAGAATGGACTTGTTGAAGCTCTAAAAGAATGGAATGAGGAACGTAATCTCTCATTGAACATTTTTCCTCAACAAAATATGCAAAGGCATCAAAGATCTTCATGGTAACCCCTGGTGAAAAGTGTAAGCACGAAGCGTGAGATAATAAGAATTGACATAGAGATGACCTTACACGTTAGTTCTAGGGATCATAATCATCAAAACATATGGTATGAGTTTATTAGGTAAATTTTTACATTGGTACTAATCATGAAATAAGGTTTTTGCTAGACATAGGATTAGAAGCATTCTCTACGTTAAAAGGTATAAAAAAATAGACTTAATCTTATGACACTACTCGTCTACACCCTAATCAATAAATAGAATACTTCATACTTTCAAACTTATAATTCTCCCATCACACATCTAACCACAAGAGTTTGAGTTCCACTACATAATGCTTCTATGTTGCAGCTTAATTCGGAGAAAAGAGGTGTTAACTTAAGCTATGAGACCCTGTACTCTACATCCTATTAAAAAAATTACTTCACCTTATCACTATCATAAAAAACACTTGAGTTTTAAATCAAGGAATACCAACCACATAACACATTGGTTTGCCTTTTCATCAATCACAACATTCAAACATATCATTACTACACCAACTTCATGGATCCCCCCACTAAGACTAGCAAATTTAATCACTCTCACAAAAAATTTTGACACATATGTCCTTCCTAACTATTTAACATAACGAATGTTCATCTCCTACTTCCCTCTTCTCTCATAGCCTTATCTCAAGAAATCACATAAAAACTTTCACCTTCAATAACATCTACTCCCCTACCTAACATATTTCTATGCGTTCACAACCACCACCATACTAACATATGGAGAGTCGTTAAGTGACCCAAGCAAAAATGTCATAAATGAGAGTAACACTATTAGATTATAATATATACTTATTGCACTACTGAAGGTGGGACATAAGGTGAAGATAAGATACGATATACACGAACTGCTTAATATATAAAGTGTTCGGATCATTTATAGAGAGTCCTTAGACAAAAACATAACACAACATGAGTGCTTAGGACAGACCATAATAAGAAACATGGGCACTTACTTCACGAGTCGTATAACATAAGTTTGGAATTTATGAAGTCAATTATTGTGACAAGGACTTCTACTTAAAACTATCCCTTCTCATTTTTAGAGCTCCAATAGTCATAAGTTAGCAAAACTTTGTCATTTGGCTAATCCCAACATAAAATGAATCAGTAACATATGAAAACATAGTTGCTTAGAATAAAGCATGATATAGGACACGTAGCTTGAATACATGAAAGAATGGATTTACGAAGACATTATTTCTTCTTGTTTGGAGGTCAGAACATTACAGGAGTTACATAATGAACTCAGACCTTAGACATAGGCAGGACTTGAATACATAAGACATTGGTAGAATGACCTCTTAAACTGAAGTAGGTGGAATATGTTTGAATAGAAATAGGTATATCATGACTCCTCCTCTCAACTTGTCACAATGAGAAAATTCGTGAACTACCTTAAATCACTATCTCCCTCATAGATCAAAGTCACAATCCTAGACCTGTAGATATATCCCCTCATCTAATCAATAACCACAACTCTCAACACACTAGGGGGTCAGTATACACATGAACACAACTCCCCTCAATAAATTTAATAAAAATACACAAGTTTCTTTCTAGGACCTCCCCCTTCAAGGACACTAATCATAAATTTCTCTAACCCCTAAAGTCATCGAATGATGACTAACATTATCATAGGCCTGAACATCCATGCTTCTTAACAATTACCGCTCTGTCTTCAACTTCTTAAGATACTAAAATCACACCTCTAATCACATAACTTACAACTTAACAAAATTTAAAATAAAATTCCAAAGACGTATATTGCCTACCCATATTTCCTCAATTCAACTCTAAATAGTCCTATACAACAACTCCCCAAACTTCTACATACAACAAGATTTGAGAATGAAATCTAGGTACAACTCATACACATCACAAAATATCTCACAACATGCTACCTCGGGGTTCAACTTATTCTTTTATACTTACGCCCTTATCCACTTAATGACTCAACCATAATTCATCATTTTTAACACTAATCCTTATGACTATAAATATATATATCACAATTTCCCACTCCTTATTCCACAAGTTGAAAACCTTACGATTTTACACCTCACATCAATCCCACTAATTCATTACAAAAAAATATGCATCATTAACCTTAAGCTACTATTCTCACCACCGCAATCCACATCGAACATTTAAGCCTATTGTCTAGCAACACTAATCATATTTTGCATGCCATTTACTATAACAATCAATCAAATAGAAATATCTACCTTAGTCTCTTATTTCACTTAACTATGGCCCATAAGCTTATCCTCTCGATGACATTAATACTATACCTCAAAATCTACTACATACCTTCTCGCACATAATACTAGTTTACAACGACTAGAGAAAATATTATCAAGGGGGTGAGGTCACACAATAGGGATAGTCGATCTTAATTTTATATTATATCCCATTATGATCTTATTAACATATTCCACTTTCTCACTTCATATTTACTTACCCATACATACATTTAGACTACCTTCGAATTTCTTTTACACCAGTGTGTCTCTATCCATAATTTATTGAATAAACTACCCCTTTTCCATTCACAACCTGTAATGTATTTCTACAATAACCATAACTATCCATTCTGAGATCCTTTCTTATTTTGTATAAATAATAACCATAGAAAGCCTCTTCCGTCACAGACTACCATACGGTCTACAAATATTGCTACCACATTAGTCTATCTTTATAAAATGGCAACCCACCCCTCAATCAACGATTATGCAACTAATCTAGCTTCTTTATGCTAAAAACACCCTTATTCTGAATTCTAAGCTTGTGACTTCATGTTAGTAACTTCTGGACCATCTCATAGATCATAGGTTATGACACTTTATCATATACTAGTATTTGGGTGGAAAATAATTTTCCAATATTCTGCCACACATCATTACCCTTAAGCATGACATTTGTAAAAAAGGTTTTGACAAAAGGGATAGAATACACTTCATACCTCAGGCTCAAACACACGATTGATGTAAATAGAGGTAAATGATTAAACCAATAAATTTTAAAGAACTTATGGACTCCTCTAAAGTCCTTGTACAATTTCATAATTGTTTTTGACTCAATTAGAAATGATCACATCATTTAGACTCTAATCTTTTGTACTTGAATAAACTTAACACTGAGAGATAGCTAATAAAATCAAAGTAAAGAAGGAATTTGAATAAATTCTATGTGGACAACACAATGGCACGATATAGATTGTGAAAAAAAGAGATACTTTTCTAGACGCCAAGTAGCTTCCTCCTTATTAGTATGGCGCGCTACACACCCATAAATAGGACTCTACCTGAGACGACTTCGTAGACACCCTGGGACCATGAACCATGCTCTAATAATAAGTTTTTCAAGACTTGAGCAAGGGCCCAGGCAATAACGGGAATCCCGAACCATTGCCGAGAGCCGTCTTAACTTGAAATCATATGCAACATTCATCTATTATAAAAATTCAAAAAATAAATGGAAAAATAGTTATTTTACTATTTCAACTTAGAAATGCAGACATATGTTAAATGAAACTCAAACTATCTAATATAAGTCTGTGAAATCTCTACTATAACTGGAAATAACAATTAGTCTGAAACCTGGACAAGTCCCCCAGTCGGACCATGAACAAAAATCAAATAAGATTGACATAAGTTAATAAGACTCCTTTCAAAGTAAGGGAGGCTCACCAACTCTGAATATGTTACAACAATCTATTGTTTAGCAGGATTACTAGACTAGGCTTCAGAACCTAAAATATAGGGGGTCAATACAAATGTATTGGTACACATAGCATTCTAAAATAGTAGACATTTATGCAACATACGTGAGAGCAATTCATAAAATAGTTTACATACCTTATATGAAAACACATAGGCATACTTTAAAGACTTTGAAACATTTTTTTGAAATCATGAACCAATCTTTATTTTACTTCTAAGCTATATGGTACACCCTACTAGTCTTGTACCCACGGGCTATATGGGTCTGCCATTAACTAGTTGGCCAATCACCCACATCCTAGTCTGCTACAAGTAAAGGGGTCCTATATACTACTCTAGTATATCAGTTTCTCAAGGACAAATATACATTAGCCTCAACGAATTATATCACCTAAATCGGCAAAACTTGGTTTCTAGCGATGAGCTCTTACACTCAAACGCCTTCTTCGAGTAATCATCTAACTCTCTTTAAGCCCATTTTTAACATTTTAAATTATGCATCTTTATGAAAAGTGGTCTAATGTCTGAAAATATTCTGTAGTCTAGTCTGGTCTGAGTCTATTAGGACATTTGTCTAATTTTGTATCATCATACCAAGATTTGCCGGTCATATAAGACATACAGTATCATGTTATAGTCTTTTCATTAAAATCATGTTATTTAACCACCAAAATATTTGAACAATATAAGATAATTCGTATTTCTAAAATATGTGAAAACTTGTACAAAGCTTTTATTATTTCAATCCTTAACATATGATGGCTAATTACTTTTATTATGTGAAAATATTTTAAAAATGAATAAAGTACAACAATACAAAGAATTAAAATAAATTATCTCTGAAAAACGTAAAGAATTAAAAATAAGAATAAAAAGACTACATTATAATATATTTGCCGGAGTTAGTAAAAATTCAATAGATACACAAAAAGATGAAATATCAAAATTAGAATCACAAATAGATAGTTTAGAATATATATATATATATCAACATGGACTATTCACAAAAAAATGAACAAAGAAGAATTTATAATAGATGAAAAAATATATGAAAACCACGAAGGATCAAAAATAAAAATAGTATTTTCTAATCTAGGAAGAAGATATAAGAAAATAGGTGAACATCTATATCTAACGTTAGAAAAAGAAGAATTAAAATTAGAAGATAAATTGACAGCAATGGTAAGAATAGAAAAAGAAAATGAAGAGATAGATAGGAAAAAGGAAATAGAAAAAATAAAACAACAAACTACGGAAGAAATATGAAAAATAGAAGAAACTAAAAATAGTAGGATTGCTGAATTAGAAAAAGAACTACAACTGTTAAAAGAACTGTATGAACAAAGGCAAAAAGAAAAAGAAGAAAAAGATAGAGAACAAAATTTACTGAACGAGATAAATCAATTTAAGGAAAAATTGGAAATTAAAAACAAAGAATTAGAAATAAATAATATAGATGTTGAAGAGACAGAGACGGATAATTATGATTCCGAAGATAGTGAAACATATACAGAAATATTAGCAAATACAAAAAATTTAGAAATCAATGAAAGACAAAAAGAAATTAATGAGGAAAACTTAGAAAGTACCTACACAGAAATAAATACTCTTGATAAAAAAGAAGATGAAAATATAATACCTAAAACAACAGAGATAAAAAAACCTATATATTATAAAAGCAAGTTGAAAAAATATAATGAATATGACAAATGGACACCAAAACAAATAATTAATAAAAATTATAACTTTTTAGACCTAGACTGTGTAATAGATACAGAAAAAATAATACAATTATGGATAGGATATATGACAAAACAATTATTAGATAATAATATAAATATAACAGATGCACCGGAATATATAGAAAGAACGCTAATAGGATCAGTAAAATTATGGTTTTTAAATTTAACTGAAAATAGTAAAAAAGTATTAAGAACTAATAAACCTATAGAAGGAACATCATAAACAACAACTAAACTAACACCTATAGAACTATTAAAAAAATATGAAATAGCTATAAAAGATGAATTTGGTAGTACGACAACAATCGAAGAAGAACAAGATGAAGAAAAAGATACAAATAGAAATTTAATGTTAAAATTAGCAATATGTAATATGTGTTATATAGATGAATATACTTGCGCATTTAAAGAATATTATTACAAAGGAGCATATAGTATAGAAGAAAGTAAACAGATAAGAAAATTATATTTTAATAAATTACCCAAGCCATTTAGTTCAAAAATAATAAAAAGTTGGGAAGAAGCAAAAATAGTAGATACGTTAGGAGCAAGAATAAAATTTTTACAACAATGGTATAGAAACTTATGTGAAAAATATAGAGAAGAATTAAAAATGGAAAAAACATTAATAAGAAATTTAGTATGTTGCAAAAATAAAATAGCACCCCAATTTGGATGTGAAGAAAGATATTATAAGAAAAGAAAAAGACATAAGAAATATAAGAAATATAAAAAATCAAAATATAAATATAAGAACCCAAGAAAAAGATATTATGTAAAAAATTATAAATATAAAAGACCATATAGAAAGAAAAAATCTATTAAAGAATGTACTTGTTATAATTGTGGAAAGATGGACCATTTAGCTAGAGATTGCAAATTACCTAAAAATCCAAAAAATAATCAAATATCAGAAATAAAATAGATAATACAGAATATATGCAGATAGATTATATAGATTATGAATTAGAAAGTGAGGATAGTATATATGAAATTTCAGAAAACGAAACAGATAATGAAATAGATAGTGAAATAGATGAATCAAATGACTGAAGAAGATATAAAAATAATAACAAAAGAAGAATATTTAAATAATGAAGGAACGGAACAAAAAATAATATTTGATAGTAACATATTTGATTAAATAAAAGGAAAAGAATTAGATTTAAGTGTAGAGAAAATATTTAAAATACCAACAATAAAAAATATTTTTACTAGGAAAAAGGACGAATATTATGTAGTATGCCAAAAAGAACATGTAATAGACTGCAGATATGCAAAAGGCAAATCTAGTATACCACTAGTAACAAAAAGAATAATTAATAAAGAGATAAATGATATAAAAAGTAAAGGAGATCCAATAAAATATGTACACCTTGGAGGTACAGAGATACTAATAAAAGCATGTTTTGGAGAAGGAATAGATACACCAACAAAATTATATTTAGCAGATGATAGAATTATAAAACCTATAGAAAAAAGCATAATAACTGCCGTAAAAGGAAATCTAATATATCAAAAATTTAAATTTATAATAAGTGCAAATTATTCAGTAGCAGTAACAGATAGAAATATAGATAAATCACTCGTATTATATTGGAAAATATCAAGAATAGAATTAACCCCAGGAAGTAAAATATTTACAGCAAGATGCAAAAATTTATATGTATTAACAACAAAACATAAAATAACAAGAAAAAATAAGATTAACAAAATACGAATAGAAAGCTCATTCAAACAAATTGTAAAAACAATAGATTATAATGATTATAGCTATAGAGACATAGATACAAAAAAAATTTAGAAATAGTAAATGATAGAATAAGTACAACAAAAAGAATAGCTGATGAAAAACCAAAATCATCAAGCTCATAAAAAAGAACAAGTTATTAAACAAATTCAATAAGTAATTTAAACCAATATTACATAACAGGAAAAATAAATGAAAAAGAATATCTAATACTCTTGAATACAGGACAAGGAGAAAATTATATAGCAAAATATCTAGTAAAAAATGAAGAAATAATGACTGATAATGATATGTGCCTAGATCTACAAAGAAGTTTAACAAATAATAAAAATATAGCAGAAAAAGAAATAATAATAGGAGTTAGAAAAATAAAAATAGAATTCGAAGTAAAGGAAGAAATGCAAAAAGCAGATATAATATTAGGAATAAAATGGTTAGAACAAGTAAAACCATATAATATAGAACATACACAATTAACCTTAACATATAACAAAGAAAAGTTATTTTTAAGAAGAGCCTTAACATGAAATGAAGATATATGTATTAATGAAGATAGTAGTAGAGGGATATTACAGTAGATATTATACGCCTATGATAGATACAGGAGCAGAAGCTAATCTATGTAGATATAATTGCTTACCAGAAAGTAAATGGGATAAATTAAAAACACCAATAATAGTTAAAGGATTTAATAATGAAGGAAGCTTAATTACTTATAAAGCTAGGAATGTAAAAATACAAGTATGGGATAAGATATTAACAATAGAAGAAATTTATAGATATACTTTTAGGAATGCCATTCTTAGATAAATTATACCCACATATAATAACCAAAACAGACTGGTGGTTTACAACACCATGTAAACAGAAAGTAAGAGCAAAAAGAGTTAATAATAAAATAAGAAAAAAAACCGATTGGATAAAAGGAAGTGAAAAAATTACGCAAAAGTTAGAAAATATAAAAAATACTGAAGATACAATAGAACTAGTAGTATTTTCGATAAATAAAACAGAAATAACTATATTTTCAATAAATAAAATAGAAATAATTAAGAAAAAATTAGAACAATTATATAGTGAAGATCCATTGAAAGGATGGAAAAAACATAAAACTACTATAAAAATTGAATTGATAGATAAAAATAGCATAATAACCCAGAAACCATTAACATATAATTTTGACGATTTAAAAGAATTTAAAATGCACATAGACGAATTATTAGAAAAACAATATATACAAAAAAGTAATAGTAAACATAATAGTCCAACATTTATAGTAAATAAACATAGTGAACAAAAAAGAGGAAAAAGTAGGATGGTAATTGACTATAGAAATTTAAATGCAAAAACTATAACATATAATTATCCAATACCAAATAAGATATTAAAAATAAGACAAATACAAGGATATAATTATTTTAGCAAATTCGATTGTAAATTAGGATTTTACTACCTTAAGCTAGAAGAAGAGTCTAAGGAATTAACCGCATTTACGGTACCACAAGGATTTTATGAATGGAATGTATTACCATTTGGATATAAAAATGCATCAGGCAGATATCAACATTTTATGGATAATTATTTTAAACAATTATCTAATTGTATAGTATACATAGATGATATATTATTATATACAAAAACTAAAGAAGAACATTTAAAATTATTAGAACAGTTTACAGATATAATAGAAAAATCGGGAATAAATCTAAGCGAAAAGAAAGCTGAAATTATGAAAAATCAGATAGAATTTTTAGGAATACAAATAGATAAAAGTGGAGTAAAAATGCAACAACATATGGTACAAAAAATAATAAACTCGAAAGAAGAATTAGATACAAAGAAGAAATTACAATCATTTTTAGGATTAGTAAACCAAGTAAGAGAATATATTCCAAAATTAGCAGAAACTTTAAAACCACTACAGAAAAAAATTATAAAAGGATGTAGAATATAACTATAATGAAGAAGATAAAAAACAAGTTCAAAAAATAAAATTACTTTGTAAAGAATTACCAAAATTACAATTTCCAGAAAATTTATATATATAGTAGAAACAGATGCTAGTGAATATAGTTACGGAGGAGTACTTAAATATCGATATGAAGCAGAAAAAATAGAACACCATTGTGGATACTACTCAGGTACGTTCAATGAGACAGAAATAAAATGGGAAATAAATAGGAAAGAATTATGTTCATTATATAAATGTTTGTTAGCATTTGAGCCATATATTGTATATAACAAATTTATTGTACGAACAGATAATACACAGGTACGCTGGTGGTTAACAAAGAAAATACAAAATTCAGTTACAACAAAAGAGATTCGGAGACTAGTTTTGAATATATTAAATTTCACATTTACAATTGAAGTGATCAGTACTAACAAAAATGTTATTGCAGATTACATATCAAGACAAAGCTACACAAACTAAAATAATAGAAGAAGATACTCTAGAAAAAATACTTAACACTCTAACTACGCTTTCAATAAAAGTGGACAGCATGGGTAATGAGATAGAAAAGCTAAAGACTAATGAAGATAAACTGAAGTCTATAGCTACAAATCAGCTAACTCAGCAGTGTGCAGAGCTAGGTCGATTGGAAGACATTAAAGTTCCAGAGCTAGAAGGAGACGTTGGGACACTCCATAAAACCCATAACATTTATCAATCTACTTCTGCAAGTACAAGCAAAGGAGTTAATCGACCAAGATACCAGAATATGAATATGAATAAAATATTTGAAAAACCATTTACACCAAAAACACAAAAAGACCACTTGTTCATACCCCCACAAGTTAGCACATACCGAGTAGCCTAAACCAAGATAAAAAAGTTTACAACTACACCGCCCAGAAATACATAGAAAATATATACAGAGTACAAACTTTTCTAAACCATAACCCCAGAGCTACAAACATCAAAGAACCAAACACCAACTATATAACCCAAAAATTACAAGGATATAACAAACTAATTGCACTACCTAAAACTAACCCAAACCTAGTAAAAACCTGTTTTGACTATGGACTATTAAACACCATATATACCCAAGACGGAGAAGAATTAACAGCTATGGAAGAATTATACAAGATATTCACCACCTACAAAAGGATAACAAAAGGAAATTTATTTTACATAAAGTGTTATACTGCACCGGCAGAGATACTATATGACGAAATAAAACCAGTTATACAAGTTGTAAAGATAGGACTAACTAGAGATATGATCATACCAGAAGATATTACACAGCAACCGGAGATACCCAGAATTGAGATACCCGACTTCTACGCAAACAAACGACTTATTGGACTAGCTACGATTATCCAAGAACTAGCAAATAATTATACTAATGGAAACCCAATATGGAGCTATTATTCGAGAGATCATCAAATGATTTACGCTAATTCAAAAGAGCTACGACAAGCAGATATGGAAGATGTCAGACAATGGATTATGACATTACTCAACCCAGAAAAACAATCTACCGCAAGAGCAATTAAAAAAGGATTTCTTTCAAACGGACTACTGACAAGATATTGTAAAATAATTGGACACAAATATCCAGATCACCAATGTTCAAGATGTAATGGAGAAGATAACATTATTCCAGAAGTACATCTAGAATAAAAGAAGACAAAATACCAGCTGGAAAGATAAGATAAGAAGCAATAATGGAGATATAGCAGATACGACAAGATCCACGGAGACAAGATATTGAATTATTGTACAAAGTCTTTAGACTTTACGTAAAAGTTGTAATAATTGTAGATTTTTAGGCTTGTAGGTTTGTAGAAAATTTAAAGGCTAGGTAGTAGCCTCCTTTTTTGACTTTTTTAGTTGTTTTACATTTTAAAAAAAAACGTGTGAAGATTGTAAAGTTTTTCATTCTATAAATGAAGGCAACTGAAGGCATTGCAAAGCAAGCCTTCATGCGTTGAAACAAACACTCTCTCCATTCCACAACAAATATTTTACTCAGTTAATTAAACAAACATATTTCAATGGAAAAAGCTATGGAGGAACAAACTTCAGAAATATCAAAACTACCCGAACAGGTATATTTATTTATGATTATGAATAGCTAAATTCATAATTCCCAACAATCATGATTTGATAAAATAAATTTATATTAGTTACTTTATAGTAGAATTATTCGAAGAATAATATGTTAAGAAGTTTATTAACAAAGCGGAAACGGAGAAAAATCCCTAAGGACTATGCCATCCTAAAGGTGAAACCAATGAGACAAGAAGCCGTGGTGGGGAGTAACCAGAGTAGAGGCACTGTTTAAGGGAAAAAGTATCCGGATTACCATGTTAATCGTGACCGAAGAACATATTATTTAAGAATAATCTAGTATATAGTAATCTAAGATGACCATATTTTGTTATGTACATGGTTAAAGGGAATATTTTGAAAAAAACAATTTTATGAAAATGAATAATTATTTATCTGATGTGATGGTAGATAAATTTAAAATACTTATTTTGTATGTACTTAAAGATATAAAAGTAATAGATATAAGAAAAATCATATTAGAAAAAGCATTTGGTAGATATTACATGACTAGAGTAAATTATATACCATACCTACCTAATTACTCTTACAAATACTTACCATGATAAATTACATAGAATTTTTAGAAAAAGATATAAGAAACATACAGTTACTAGAAAAACAGATAAAAATAAATATAGACAAATACATGAAAAATAAAGATATAAAATACATAGAATTTCTTAATAAAAATATGCAAGAACTACTAAGGCTAAAACAAACAACTATAAAATATTACAACAAAATCAATTTTAAAAGATAGATCATCTAGATTATCTTAAAGTTTTAATCTTATATATACTTAGAAATATAGAAATAATAGATATTAAGAAAATAATATTAGAAAAAGTAATAGAGTATGAAATTGAAACTATAAATTGGCTAGAACAGTTATACGAAGAAATATACCCAGAAGGATATTATACAGATTAAGAGATGTTAGAATATATTAGAAAAACTAGAGAAAATCAAGATAATCTAAATAATGAAATTAATTATAGAAACAAGATCAAAAAAATAAT
This sequence comes from Capsicum annuum, assembly GCF_002878395.1. Taxonomy (NCBI): domain Eukaryota; kingdom Viridiplantae; phylum Streptophyta; class Magnoliopsida; order Solanales; family Solanaceae; genus Capsicum; species Capsicum annuum. The sequence goes on along the minus strand of NW_025831170.1, from coordinate 513,919 downwards.
GGAAAACCTAAAAGAAAAATTAATATGGATAGAAGAAACCTTAGAAAATTTAGAAAAAAAGTACATGTGATAGTTTATATAATTTAAAAAACTCACTACGAGAAGAACAACACAAGATAATAAATAACATTGAAAATCTAGAATTAGATATACATTACAGTAAAGTTCGGATAAATTATTATATAGAAATTTGTAACTCTGCAATTACTACAGGATAAAATAATAAACAAATTAATGAATATATCTTACGAAAAAAGTAAATCATTAAAAGATATTGAAACAAAATTTAAGAAATATCCACGCACAAAGAAAAATAGATTCACTAGATACCTAATAAATCTATTTCATACGTCAGATATCCGCACCCCCCTACAATTGGTATTTGGCTACATATGAGGTTACCAAAGAAAAAGATAAAGGCTCAATGGGGTTAATAATGCACAAGGGTAGGACAATTGGAGAATAAAAAATAAGGCTATCAAAGAAATGCCTAAATCATTTCCTAAACTCACACTCTTTATTTCACTTTTCACACACACCGGACAAGTTATAAACATCATATGCCACATGGAATATACAAAAAACTTACATGCACATGACACATGCTCAACTCAAATAGGATCATCATAGAATCCCAACCAAACAATTGCATAAATTAAAAATTAAGCCAAACAATACTAGAGTCACAAACATGAGCCTAAGAGTCTAAAAAATTGCATGTCATACAATTCAACATGCTTTTACAAACAAACCCACTCGCATCATGTAATAAAAAATAGCACCAACCAGAATATCTAACTTATTCGTAACCTAAATTATTTTTAAATTGACCCAAAATTTAAGATTTCCCCACCCCACGCTAAAAAATATACTTTGTCCCCAAGTGAATTTAAAAGTTAAAAGATAGAAATACTATTTGAGGCCTCTAGGCCTATCTAGATGCGTCTTCACACAGAGAGGGGATCCATGTGAACTCCACACTCATTCTTTGCCATGCTCCAAGCTCAAGTTTATGGTACTCAGACTTCCCATTAACCTGTGACTCAACCAAAAACAAAAACTACTTGAAATAAAAACTAAAAACGGAAAATAAAACTTACTTACCTTAGCTTGGGTTTCCTCCCAAGAAGCGACTAATTTAGTGTCGTGGCACGACCATATCAACTTTTTCCTCCACCTTGATGATATGAATTTTACCCGCAACATCGCATCCATCTTCTTGCCTCGCTCGTAGGAAGGTGGTACAAAGATTAAGGAACCGAGTAACAGAATGTGCATGATAAACCACTCAGCCTTCAAGTGAGGTATGTTCTTATGTTTCTTATCCAGTGTAAATTCAAGAATATATAATTCTTGTTCCTTATCTCACACTCTTCCACTATTTTAAATGATTCCACGGACAAGATCTTATCTAAACATAATGTAGAAAAATGCTTCAAGTGAGGCCCAACCAATCCTACTTCATAATTAACGCAATCTACTACAGACTAACTTTTATTTACCTTCTCAATTTCAGTCTCAAGATCAAGATGAAGATCGAGTGGCTGCGATCTTGTGTTTGCTCTATACATTAGCTAATATCCTCCCAATATATTTCTTTGCTAATCCACTGTAGACATGGCGGCAGTGGCTCCATCATAATTTCCATAATTTTTGTTTTTGAGTACTCAGACATCCTCGATTATCCACATCATATTATGAAGGTCCCGTCTATGCACTTTCATCAAAATCTAGACAATAAGCTGCTTGATGTGGTCCCCCACAGAAACAATAAGAATCATCATCGCTTGAAAATAATCTATCCTAGGCTAACATATCAAGAAGTGTGATAAAAAGAGAAATAAAAGAAAATAAAAATAAACTAAACAAAAACTATTTACAACTCAATATAGAAAAAATAAAAATAAGATAGTTGCCTAGTTACAAGTCCCTGGCAATGGCCCCAAAAACTTGACAGTTCCCAAGCGCACACGCAAGTGTACGTGGTCTTATCAAGTAGTAAAGTGTCTTCAAGAAAGCCCAAGTATCGATCTCTCAAGGACTTGCGTTCACCGACTATCCAATTCTAGTTTAACGAATTGAGAAGAGTAAATAATAGAGTTTTGGAATTATAAGTTAAAAATAAACTAAACTAATGCAGAAAAGTAAATGACTTGGGACAATCAATGGATAGGAGCACAGGGCTAAGGCTTACAAACAATCATACTACATTATTGAATTTTATTCGTTAACGTGCTTATCTTTGTTGATGATTCGTAGGGTTAATTGCATGATTATGGTCTCCCGGCCTGCAACATTTTACCTAATTTGGATATTACAACTACATTATTGAGCAGGGATGTAATAATCGAATTAAGTTATTAAAGCTATCATCCTATGTTTGAATTAAGTAAGGCTCCTAAGTACATCCCTGTCCTTGGTGCTAAGTTCAATTCTTTATGTTATAAAATATTAAAAACCCAAACTTTTTTTATTCCCATGTTTTATCTCCCTATTTCCTCTCCCGAGATCAAAAGGTCGACAATAAATCTATTCTAAGGGGAGCTAATAATTAAAATAATTAAAACAAGAATTAACAAGTAACCATAATGATAAGCAAATTAAATGAAATTAATTTAAACTAAAGTATTAATGATCCTAGCCTTAACCACAAAAAGGGAGTTTAGCCTTGAATGGAAATATTCATTATCCAATCTATTAGAGTAATGATACAAACCATACAAAAAACTAAATTAAAGAATGATAAAGTCTAATAAGAAGTTGTGGTATCCTCCAATGATGTTCCAAGTTGATCTAGGATTTCCAAGAGGTCCCAAGATTCTTAAAACGTGATTGAACACGTAATATTTATAGTAAAAACAAGTCATAAACCAACTTTGATTGGGTTTCCATGTTATTTCCTTCAGATGATCAATTTTTGTTCCACTTTTGATGGCCATCGCGACGCGGTGACAGGACAATCAACAATTGTCAATTTCCAGAATCTCACCGTGATTTCACCGCATCACGGCACCTCTTCAAACACCATCAAATGCTACATGTGCCTATGGGCCACAAAATTGGGCCTCTTCTGAATCCATTGATATTTTTTACACATCCATTGTCCACCTGTATAGTAATAATGTACCCCCTACATTTCAGGGGTCTAAACTGCATCAATTTTATATTGTGCTTCCGTTGAGCCATTCCGAACCTTTTTGAGTTGTTTCCACTTGATTTAAAGCTTTTACATCCTTCATATATCACCATAATCCATTCACCAATCATCCTAAAACATTAAAAACATCAATTAAGAGCTTAAAAATGACACAACATCCTCACCGATGAAATAGAAACACGAGCTAAGCATAGGCTAATTTCTCATTAAGCTGTAACTCATTGTTTTGACCCGTGGATTGATCCAATTCACCCTTAAAAATTATCAATAAGTTTTTTCACATATAAATACATAATAACAACCTTAGTAACTCATTAAGTCACATTATAACCCAAAACAAGAGACTAGACAACACCTAGCTCAAGCTAGTCACACTAGTTTTCTTGGTTGAACTCTAAATGGTCAAATTGAATAAAAAGTTGTGTGGAAACACCATTGAACATTGTGAACACATAGTTGGTCATGTAAATGCTCATTTATATCATTATAAACGCATATAGTATAAGAATCATCCTCAAAACAAGGCCAAAAAATGCTAGAATAGTAATGATAGAATGCATAAATACACCCAATATCAGTTACGGAGTTCAAAAACAAAATATATGAAATGTTGAAAGGAAAGTATACTCATGTTTGTGTGAATATATATGATTTCAATAATTTTTGTTATGTGATAAATGAAAACTTAAGACAATTATGTGAAATGATCAAAGTGAAGGCTGATAGAGAGAGTTCCACATTAAATTCTCAGCAACCTACTATTGGACAGTTGATAACTGGTAGGTACATCTCTAAGGGGACAAGGGCTTCTCCATTGTCCCATGCTGGCACTTCTGTATTGGAGGTACCTTTGGTGGATCCATTGACCATTCCTAGTAGGACCAACTTTGTGATACCAAGGGTTCTTATATTGGTCTCTGATGTGGCTTCAATGGTTAGGATTCCTCCAGAGGTTTCATTGTTGATTTCTTTATCTTATACTTCTCAAGTTCCCCAACCATAAATAAAAACTTTGATGAATATCCCCTTACTGTATGCATCAATACCGATGAATAACAACTAGAACTATTCTATTGGCTTTCTAAAGAGTCTTGCATTGTACAAAATGCTGGATTGGAATTATGATATAATAAATTTACTTGATAATCCATATTTCAACAAAATTTATTTTGAAAATCAAAGCAATAACAATAATAATTTCTGGGGATATATTTTCAGTGTATATTTCTTTTAATTCATATTGTTTTGTGTGACCATGTTGTTTGTTAGACTGTCTATGTTTTTACTATTTTGCATAACTAGGTTGTGAGTTAGGATACCCTATATCTCATTCCCTGTATACTTATTTAAAGTGTTTTTCAGTCAAATTTCATTTAATTTCAACGTCCATCGTCTTTCACTTATTATATATATTGAGAAATTTTAATATTTATCCGATACTCATATATTAGTTGTCTTTATTAATGTTATTGTTTTTGCTACTGTTGTTGTTGTTATTTTTTTTATGATTTTTTAACAATGACCTTACACACTTCAAAAGTCTAACAACTTGATATATATATATATATATATATATATATATATGGTTATTTTAATTTTGAATGTTTTTTGTTTGAAAATGATGCATTGAATTTTTTAAAAATAAATGAACTAAAATAGTAGAGCATATTATCAAGAAGACCTATTCAATGTTCATTTGCTAAAATGCAAGTGTTCTATCGTACATTAATTGTCTAAAATTTGTTTCTGCACTCCGAAAACTTGAAATTGTAGCAACACATATAAGTCATACTTTCAGTTTTTATTTTTATTCTTTTATAAAAAAGCCAAGTCATTTGTTTCATCTATCAAGAAAATACAACAAAATCCTTGTATCCACTGAATTTAAAATAGATTTTTAGCATATGAAAGAAAAAGCATTCACAAAGTGTCATAACCTAAGTTCTCAGGTCATGATGGTACCTATAATAGCCCACAAGTAGGTTATTCAAGCCCCAATCAAGAGCAACTACTGACAAACTATCAAGAGAATTAAAAACAAATCGCAGAAATGAAAGCGACTAATATAAAATACAACTTTCAAGACTTGGTCATATTAGTTCAAGAGCTTCTAATACAAACAGAGCACAAAGTCAAATTTTGAATAAACATACATGTTTAAACCATTACTAAAATACTAAATAGAAATAATTTTATCAATACGAGTGAGAGGAGAAATACTCTAAACCTCACAATCTAACCGTAAATATCTGATCTATAGTTTCGCCACACTATGCCCTAATCAATAAAGAGAACTCATTCTATGGTTTGTAAGTTGAAAAAGTATAGTATGAGCACCAAACATATAGTACTCAGTAGGAATTGAACGATAGAGCTACAATGATAATACAAGCATAAATAACAATTAAAGTAGGAATATAAACAATGAGCAAATAACCATGAAAATTAAATTGAATAATGCTAATGGATTAATAAGGATAAACTATCCTATTCCACCAGTATTGAGGGACTAAAGTGTTATACCATATATTCCTATCCAATTTAAAATTAAAGATTGAATGAAGAAGAGACAGTAATAATACAATGCCAAAGGGTAAATATATGATATGAATAGACAAAGAAAAACAGGGAAATAAGTTGATGCCATATGTGCCTATATATATGTGTGTGTATTTCAAATGTAGCACCTAATGGAGAAAACCTAACATCTCGAGGAATCGACGCCAAGTAGAAAACCTAATACAAGCATAATTAGGGCCTCTATCCATAATATCTAATCATGAGATAAACCATCAATAATGAAACTTCCCATAATAGATAAGAAAAACAGAAATTTACCAGCCATATCTGGTACCAGTGCACAACAATCTTGCCATTAACTAACTATGAAAACCAACAATAGAAAAACTTGCCAGTCGGGAAAAAAAACTAACAAGGCCCCCATACGCCTGAATTGTTCAAAGAAGAACTCAACAAACAACAATCATTACATATATCTATACGACCCCCCCATAATTTGGATAGATATAATCACCAAACAATTATACTGGTGATAGGCAATGTATATGAATGAATGCAACATAAACCAATAGTAAACCATATCCAATCCAAGTACCAAATTTACCAAGTATATACATCTCCTACATCTCAATAGCTCACAAAGGCAAGACCTATGGCATTCATACTTCTCCAGCACTATGGCTCATGGAAGACTAGGATCATACAAGACTCGGGAGATCCGTATACACTGACTTGTCCCAAACCAGTACTTCCAATTACAATCATAATCTATATACTCTATATGTGTATAATATATATATATATATATATATGTTAAATAGGTGCATGAATTGAACCATTACTTCTGTAACGACCCAAAAATAGGTCCCTGGATGTCACACGATTCTAACCCCTTGAGCCTATCACTTCTCATTACAACTCATTCAAGAAGAAATATACAAAATACTTGCACTGTCATATCAAATGAAAGTAAATACGAAGGTAATACTTGGTCCAAACGACCCCAATACTGGAAATATCAACACAACCACAGTCTGATAACTAGTTTAACAAGCCTCTACTACTCCATGAACTAGAGACCGTTGGGACTGGTCCCCAACTAAATAAAACTGAACAGAAAGTAATGACATAAAAACTCAAGTAATGAAATATCTAAAGATAGGCCCTCGAACCATGAGGACTCACCACTGGAGAAATATAGACAAAAGGTACTTGAGAATCACTGACGAGGCTAGGACTGAGCTCCTGAATCTACATTTAAGACAATGTAGGACATAGACGTATATGTGGATCAGCACTTGGGAATGTACTGAGTATATGGGGGTGTATGCATTTACATAAAACAATATCAATACTCTTTAATCAAATCATGCATATAAATAGGAATGACTCACATGGCTTGAATAAGTCTAAAATGTAAAGCTCATAAATCATGTAGAATGAAACATGTAACACAAATCTCGTGAGTCATTATACTTTGTCTTTAAAATTTGTACTCTTCTCTTATTCTCATTATTCGTAGGCTGAAGGAAACTTTAAACAATACTTTCAACTCATGCATATATCTCATGGAGAGTAAGACTTCTTTAATGCTCAAGAACTTAAAACACTTTTGAACTCAAACACTTGGAATTAAGAATCATATAACTTTGGTTTGAAAATCGGTGATCTACTCGTATTAGCAGAGAAAACTACTTCCTTCTTTGGAAAATACTCAAAATAGTTCATTCATTTTATAAAATATCTCATCCCAAAGATTTAGGGAAAATATTCTATCTCAATGGAAAATACTTTAGTTTAGGGAGGTTCTATTAACCAACATAAACCATGTGAGCTATATTGAGTCCAATGTCTTGTCCTCCTAAGGAAGAAACTTAACGTTGGGGAGAGGTGTCATACTCTTGCCAAGGAGTAAAACCTCAACTCAGTGATCACTTATCTCGACCTCGGGCCCAATCATCTCGGCCTTAAGACAAAAATCTCAAACCCATGGTGGCATATAGTTCTAGGGTAAGAAATTATAGTAACTTACCCAACTGGGTGCTAAATACTACTCCCTTTAGTTTATCTCTCTCATCTCATGAAAATCCACTTTCAAAATAATCTTATGGTTCATAAGAACCCAACAATCAAATTTGGAATCTCATGTGGTAGAGTGGATTTCAAAACTCTATGACCATTAGGTCCAAACATTTCTCAATAATCTCAAAATACTCAAATCATGGGTGCTTATAGAACAATAGTTCATGAGATTGCAAGTCTCAAGTAGGGCTTAATGACTCATAATTCAATCGCAAGTTAAAACTCATCATATTGCATAATAGATAGCATATAGATTAATTCTTCATGTAGAAATCTGGAAGTTACAACAATTTGGCTCAAACTATCAAGATACTCAATACTTCAATATTTCAAACATCGCAACTATTAACTTCTCAAGGATTAAAATCATAGGGTATAAACCCAACTGCAATTTCTCAAGAAAACATGTAAAAATCATGCCATTAGACTCTCAATTCATAGAAAACATCAAAATCTTGAAACCAATAACAACCCAATTTAATTTAATATAAAATCCTAATAAATTGCAGAGAATTGTAGTTTAAATAGGCCTTTGGACACAAGGGTGAAAGGATTACCCTTGTCCAAAACCCCACATACCTTGAATTAGAAGCTTTGGATGAACTCTCACTTTTGGGACTCTATTCGCACTCTTGAATGAGGGTTCTTGAAGCCCTTGAATTGGGAACCTTGAATCTTGACTCAATTTAGAAAATCTATGGTGGATTCTTGAGATTCTTAGTAGAGGTTTTGGGTACTTATGGTTTTTGTTGAGAGAAAAATTGAGAAAAACTTCATAGAATGCTTGTAAATAACTATAATTTGGTGTTTGTACCATTTAAGAGGATTGGAAAAAGTTCAAAGTGACCTTTCTAACTTCTGTATGAAGCTGGAAAAATTGAACTGGGAACCTGATTTTATGGGCCACCGCGACGCGCCACTATCATGATGGATTATTGGAAATCGACAAATGGGAATCTGGGAGTCACCGCGACACAAAGCCATCGCGTTGTCCCACTTATTGGGACCTAAAACTTTAGCGCGATGCATTAAAATAGCTCTAGGCCACTAGAAATTGACTATTGAGAATTAGGTTCCTTCGTGCTGTGTCACTATTGCAGAGTTCCACTGGAATTTGAGAATTGCCAAATAGGCCATCTCCACGACGCGCCAAGCACTAAAATGAAACTATTTTACGACTAGGACTTAAATTAGCCATTACTTCTTATCCAGTCATTGGACTTGGGCAAATCTTATATCGACGGAAAGCTTATCGAATTTCCCATATGATAAAAAGTAAAAATTAGGGAAATTCTATATGGTTTAAATGATACTCACTTAGGAAGTCACTCCTTAACCTTCTTGAGGAGAAATTAAGCCTAGGAAAAATTTCAGGATATTACAACTTACAAAGTGTAAATCTATAAATCTATTACCCGAGATCAATATTGGTACTGAATCTGTAGAGTAGCATGGAAAGTCTCTCGCGGCCAAAGTAAATAGTAATGGTAAAAGAGTTAAATAGTAATGGATGGGAAATAAATCTCAGTATAGTTTTCAATAATAGCTACAACATACCCCGTGAATCCCCACAAATTAGGGTCTAGGAAGAGTAAAGTGCATGCAATCGATACCACTTCCTCTGATGAAGTAGATAGATTGTTTTTGATAAACCCATATCTCAGGACAAATAACAATATAACAAATAAAAATCACCAAAGAAAATAACAATGAGGGATATCACAACACTACATAATAAAAGAAATAAGACACCCAAAACACCACAAAAAAGAGACTTCAAGAAACTACAAGTACAAATACAAAGAAAGAACTCTTCACTACTATTACAGACGTACTCCATCCTACTAACCCACTACCCTAATATGTTTCAACCACAAATTCCTATCAAGGTTTATGTCCTCATATGTTGTAACTACTCCATGACATGTCTAATCACCTCTCTTCAATATTTTTTTGGCCTTCCTATACCCCACCTAAAACCATTTGTATCTAGCTTCTCACACATTTGTACTAGAGCATCTATGCCCCTCTTAATCACATGCCCAAAACATCGCAACCTTACTTCAAGCATCTTGTTCTCCACAAAATCCAATCCTACCTTCTTTCGAATAATCTCATATCTAACCCTATCCCTCCTAGTAAATCCATGCATAATTCATAACATCTGCATCCCACCATCTTCAACTTTTGGATGTGGGAGTTCTTAACTAGACAACACTCTACTCCATATAATAGAGCTGATTAGACTGGCACATTGTAGAACATACCTTTATGCTTAGAAGTCATCATCTTATCACACAAGACTCATGAAGTAAGCCATTTAATCCACAGTGTATGACATCCTTTTCAATCTTACCATTTACTTGAATCATAGAACCAATATATTTAAAACTCTCTCTCTTCCTAATGGCTTGAAAATCTAGCTTCGCTAAATGTCAGACTCATGCGACAAGAGACTAAACTTAAATTCCAAGTAATTCATCTTGGTCTATCTCAACCTAAATCCTTTATACTCAAGGGTCTGCCTCTGAACCTCCAACTTATCATTAACTCTGCCCTGAGTCTCTTCAATTACTACATCATCAACAAATAACATACAATAGGTCACATCCCCTTGAATATGCCATATTAAATCATCTATAACCAAGGCATATAAAAATGTGGTATGAGTAAATCTGTCATAACCCGAGCTAAGGCCCTGGCTGTGATGAGCATCCCAAACCATGAAGGCTGGAGCGCCCTTTTCTATTTGGCAATCATGTGCATAATTCATATACTATAAAGAAATGTGGAAAAGATAATAAAAAAAGAAACATGGTCAATCTCTTAATTCAACTGAACAATACAAAATTATGTTCATAATATTCAAAACATATTACACCATTCTGCGAAATCTCTAATAATATGAGGACAACTCCTTTCTGAAAACTGGGACAAGGCCCCTAGTTGATTAATAAATCAAAATAAACTAACAATGTTATAAAATAGGCCTTTAAAAATAAGGAAGGATCACCAACTAAAACTGCTGAGAAACAAATCTACTGCTTAGCGTGACCCAGGATTGTGCCTCAAATCATGAAATATAGGGGGTAAATATAAATGTACTGGTATGTGAGACAACCCAAAATAGCAGGTTTTTATACAAAATGGGTGAGAGTAATTCACATTAATAGTGAACATAATATAAGTAAAAATACATGGGCATGCTTTAGATAACTTTAAATTGATTCTTGACAACACTAACCCACTCTTTATTATTCTTTTGAGCTAGATGGTACACCTTACAATCTATAATTCCACGGGCTATATGGAATCCACCTTTGACTCAGTGGTAAGCCCCCAAACAAATTTTGCTACAAGGATTAGGGTATGAGTAAGAGAGACATGCAAGATCATAAAGTAGGGTGTCATAATCCCAATCAAATCAAAATGTCATGGTAATGCACAAGATTACAAAGCAGGGCTCATAACAATAGTTCCAAATTGGGAATACATGAATCAAGGTATGCAAGATCACAAAGCAGGGTACCAAAGTCCTGTATCGGAAAATCACGATTTCCAATATTGAGTCTTTCAACTCAGGCTTTCTTCGGGTAACCATCTGACTCTCTATAAGCCCAATATTTAGGCTTTTAAAAATCATGCTTCATGCTTTCAAAAAATCCAATACTTATTCTGTTAAGGGAACGTCATCACCGGGTATCATCATACCCTAACTTGCAAGTCAATCAAATCACATCATATAATATTTGTAGCCACTTTCATGTATTTTGATGTTAAAGACCACCCATAATTTTAAACATCAAGTGAGAGAGAGTCATGCAAAAGGTTTTTATTTGAGTGTACATAAAAAACACTCTCCTTCCAATTGTGCAATCATAAGGTGGTCATTTAAGTTTAAATTGTTCAAAACCCATAGAAATTGTTAATTTTAACACAATAAGTATTTTCAATTCACAAACTACCTCTCAACAGGTCATAACCCATATCATTCCACGATCTATAGTAAAGGATTCACTCGCTAGTTTTCTTTGAGAAAATGCATACATTTAAATAATTCATAATACTTGAAATCAAAGATATCATAAAGGAGATGGATTTTAGTCATTCATGCTCTCAATCAACTTTAAAAAACACACTTCATCAAAATAATCCCATGATACATTCTTTTCGAAAACAATATCGAATACTTTATTATAACACATTATTGGGGATCTTTAGTTTTAATAAAACATTTAAACTTATGACCATGATTTTTAGAATAGTTCCACATTCCTTAAGTTCCTTGTTTTGAAGAATGGAACCCTATTCTTTAAACATTTCTTGAGAATCATGAATTGAAAGGCCTGAATTTTTGTTTTAGAGAAAAAGGGTTGAATATTGTTTTTGGGAGATGGTTAGGGTTTTTCTTTGAGGGAAAGCTTACTGAAGAGGCATATAATACTCTTTGGGGGATGAAATTTTGTGTTTTGGATGGATTTTGGTTGAGAGAATACGACCAAAGTGCCCTTAGACCCATAAGGAATTGAAACAGTGTGTGATAAAACTTAAGGTCGTCCCAGATATCACATTGGGGAGAGCAATGCATTATGTTGCTTATCGCATCGAGAGACCGGTGTGCTACATCCCAATTGCATTGGCTTACTGCTTCTCACAAAAAAACCATAATATTTTACTTGGGTATCAGATTAAGGCAAAATTGGTACCGTTGGAAAGACAACTCAATTATCTACAATTTGGTGGGTCTTGAGCTGAAAAATTCTACATGCATCTAAGTTTATAAACATTCAAAGTAGACCCTTGTAGAATCAAATACAAAGACATAGCCGAATCAAAGGCTCTTAGGTCAGCTTTGCTCTAAGTGATTCCTATGAACATTTATCAACTCGAAAGAACTTCAAACATTAGGATATAGATTATGACCAATGAATTTGAACATAAATCATGGGATACGATTCTACACCCATAAGAATGATGGTTCAATTTCTAACTCAAAAAATCTAGGGTAATACATTATCTCCCCCTTGGGATCATTTATCCCCAAATGATGGGTAGGGACTTTTAGAAGTTCTAAAAGTGTAGAATAAATAACTAAATCTTGTATTGTACATTTTTCCTCAACAAAACATACAAAGGCATCGAACGATCTTCATGATAACACCTAGCAAAATATGTAAGCATAAAATATGAGGTAATGAGACTTTATATTGGGATGATCTTGCACATAAGTTCTATGAATCATAATCATCAGAACATAAGGAATGAGTTAATTTGGTAATAATAGGCCTGACTTACATTGTGACAATCATGAGATGAGTTTCCATGGGAGATAGGGACAAAGGTATTCTCTACTTAACATGATACAATGAATAGACTTAAACTAGAAGACACTACTCAACTATGCCCGGGCAATAAATAACATACTTTGTACTTTACATCTTACAATTCTCCCATCACTTATCTAACTACAAGAGTGTGAGTCTTACTGCATGGTAATTTAATCTTGAAGCCTAACTCGAAGTACAAAAGTGATAACTTAAGCTAAGGACCCTACACTCGACGTCCCATTAAGAATTTTAACTTACCTTATCACTCTAATCAAATATGCTTTGGTTTTAATTAAGGGAATACTAACCATATAGTACATGGATTGTGTTTTCATCAATCACAACATTCAAGCCTATCATCACTACACCCACTTTATGGATTCCCCCCACTATGACCAGCGAATTCAATCATTCTCACTTTGATTTTTGCTATATATCTCCTTTCTAACTATTTCACATAACAAAAGTCCATCATCTTCTCCCCTCTTCTCTGGTAGCCTTAGCTTAAGAAATCACATAAAAAATATTTCACCTTCAAGAACATCTACTATCCTACCTAACACATTACTACACTTCTAAAACCACCATTAAACTTGCATATGGAGAGTCATTAAGGGACCTGATCAGAAGCATCATGAATAGGAGAAAAACTACACAATTATTACTATGTTTGTTGATATACTCAAGGTGGGACATTAGGTAAAGATACAATCACTAAGTACTTCATTTATCAAGTATCTAGATGATAAGTAGAGAGTCTCTCTAGCATAAACAAAATATAGCATGAGTCCTTAGGATAGACCATACTAGGAAATATAAGTGCATACATCACGAGTAGTATAACTTAAGTTTGGAATAGTAATGGCCCGAGACTACCCCCTAGTTGTCACATGGTTCTTTGGACCATACGTTATCCTAAGCTAATCCTTATACTGGCATAAATCATGAGCAACTGAATAAAATACATAATTCTGAACCAAATAAGTGAAAGATCAATCTTTTCTAAATTCGATCAATACAAAGCTATATAAAAATGATTACAACTCTGCTTATACAAAACCAAACTGAAATCAAATACATTAGTTCTACTAACAATCTATGAAGCTTCTACTATACTGACTATAGGTAGCTGGGACGTGACTCTTACTATGACTAATCAATACACATTAGTAAGAAAATAAAGTACATAAATAATATCTAACTGAAGTCCCCGAAATTAGAGGACTCATCATCTATTTTTTGGAATTTGGAACTGTCTGATCGTGATATATGGACTACAACTGAACTGGTACCTACACTATTAATTAATATAGCACATAAACGTATATGTGGATTAGTAATTTTGGAATATATTGAGCATGTGGGGGGTGAATGCATAAGTATAACAATAGCTCAATGTTTAAATAAACTTATAAAAGGATGCATGCTATGTGTAAATGACTCACATTAGCTTGAATAACTTAAAGCTAAAAATCATAAATCATGAATAGTAAAGCATATTGTATAAATCATATGATCCATAACACTTAGTTCTAAAATCCTTACTTTTACTCTTTCTTCTTGTGGAATAAGTAGAACGGAAGTTAAGTTTATTTTGAAATCATGCAAGCTAAATATAAAAGGGCTCACCTTTATCATCTGTAAACTGAAAGTTGAAAATCTCATAGCAAATGTCTTATGTAAAATAATATTTGAGTAAAATTTTTAGCCTTTACACTTCATTTCTAAAAGTTGTTCTATTATTCTTTCTTAGGACTTAGGCTTAAGAAGATTTTTCTAACCGACATACACCATGTCAGCTATCATGATGTCCAACGTCATGTTCCCCAAAGGGGAAAAACTCACGTTGGGGAGAGGTGTCATACTCTTGCCAAGAAGTATAACTAAGCTAAGTGATCACAATCTGTATCTGCATCCATATAAATGGAAATAATTTGAATCTATACCTATGTTGGCTCATAGTTCTAGGGCATGTGAACTATGAAACATACCTAACTCGGTGCTAAATGCTAATCCATTAAATTTATATGTTCATTCTGTAGGAAATCAACTTTAAAACCAACATAAGGGTTTATAATGAAAACCAGTTATGTGTCTGGTTAGTTTAAACTGTTATCTAAAGTGAAATCAACAATGTGAAGTGGATCCTATATCATAGCTGAAGATCAAAAGATCAAATCTTGTTCAAAATCGGAAAATAAACTAATTATAGGAGACATCAACAACATCTTCTTTGAAATACCAATATTCAAACTAGGGCTTAGTAACCCGTGTTTCAAACTCATGTCAAATTATCATAAAGTCATGCTCAATAATCAAAATCATGAAATTCTTGCACAATTCTAGTCAAGATAGAGAAATTCAACTCTCAATATATATAAAATTAGTCCACACCCAAAAACATACAAGAGTATAGATGTAATTCAATATTTAATCACTTGTAACATCAAAATCTTTAAATAATGATAATTGGGTATGAACCCTAATCTGTAAATCATATAATTTCATGTAAATTTAACTTTAAAAACTAGTTTTAGGCCCAAGGATGAAAAAAGTATCCTTGTTCATAACGCCACATACTTTATTTGGCTTTATTCGATGAAACAAGTTAACTTTGTAAGCCCTGAGAGCATTCGTGAAGGCTTTTCTTGAAGTTTTGGGCATAGGAACCATAAGTTCTTGATTATATTGAAAAGAACATAATGGAATCTTAATGTTCTTAGGAGATGACCTCAAGGAGAAACCCTAATCTTGTTCTTGAGGATAAAAAGCATTAAGGGTTTTTAAAACATGTTTATGATGTCTAAGTACATATTTTCGGTGATTTATTTTATAGAAGGTGAGGGAAAATAGCAAAATACCGTCCAAAATTGTTTAAGGGTGAGGTTGATTGAGTATGGTTGTGGGTGACGACATGGTTGGATAAGTCATCACTTAGGTGATGGCTTATCACCTCGTCATCAATTAGAAGATGAATTTGATGAGATTTTATTTAACACTAACGACTTGGGCAGATAAGTTGTCACTTAATTGATGGCTTATAAACTCAGGTCGTCACTTTGTTGACAGATGGACATGCTGAGGTAAAATAAGCATAACTTTCCATTCCTATATTAGATTAAGGTGGAAACAAGTGCATTGGAAAGAAAACTCAAAGAACTTTCATTTGATATAATGTAGGACACCTGAATTTATATTTGCTGGGAGATACACTCATTTAGAGTTGACCCTAGTTGGAGCAGTTGTCAATATTCTATCGATAGAAATGTCCTTAGCTAGTCTATAAGTAAAGAGGGTATTATTTCCTCGATCAATATACGAAGATATTCCCACATCATATACTTACTAATCAAACATTTATATACATTGAATAATTATGTTCGAGTACATACACATAGGAACAATGATTTAAATTCTAACCCGAAAATATAGGGTGTTACATTATCTCTCCCTTGGAACCATTCGTCCTTGAATGATGGGTAGGAACTTATTCAAACATTTAAAGCATGGAATAATGTAGATATAACATGTATGCTAATGAATGATATAGCTGAGTTAAAACTTTAAAGTCTATCAAGAAGCTGATTTCTGAGCTGACTTGACTTTACTGACTATAATGAACTGATTCATGTTGGGAGTTTAGAAATCACACAAAATTTCCATGATCCAATCATTAATATAGAACTACTATGTGTTAGTTGATATATAAAAATTTCAAAGAGTTACTAAGGATGTAATAAAGTATGCAATTTCTCATTTAGGAATTATCCCTAGACAAGACACGTATAAGAATCAAAGAAAAATAGGGCTTCATGGTATCACCAAGTACATTATGTAAGCATGACTCAAGAGGTAACAAGACCAAGGTTGTACAAAGGTATCACAATGTCTAAGATTGAGTACTTGGAAAATTGAGATCATGCACTAACACTTATGACCTGAGTCATGACTAAATAGCTTAATCTGAAACTGATGCATGATGCATCAGCTGAGTTGAATTCATAATTTGCATGATTGTGAGCTTTTTACCTCATGGAATAGCCATATTCATGAAACTTTGGTTATTAAGAAAAAATGGAAATATGGAAACCATAGGAACTTATCTGTCTGACTGCTAATCTGAATTACTGGCTATACAAACTAACACATACTGAAAGTATATACTCAATTAGAGTATTTCTTAGACATTTTTTCGATGAAGTTCTAATTACTTTTGCGAGAAAAGACTCTTAGGCATGGTCAGAATAAGACATCTGAATTAGAAATAACAATACAGCTAGAATTCTGAAATATGGTACACATGCCTACAAAACATCATCTAGGATACAGTTACTAAGCCTGTTGCCTAGGAACTAATAACTTTCAATTTTAGCCACACTTCTAAAATACTCCCTCAACTATACTCCTCCCCTTAAATACCATACTTATTTGATTCGACATATAATTGTGACATGGGCATCGATAAATCCATCTGCTAAAATCTAAACTAAACTGAATTATCTCACAATGATTAAGCCTAACTGAAAATCACAAGATACAACACACTACACCATAATACTAGTCTAAACCACATAATTCAATCTTATATGTCTCTTTTAGAGCTCACCTCATAAGCATAATATGCCTTATGACTACAATGACTAACTTAAATCTCTTGCTATGGATTCACTAGCGCATAATGCATTTCTCTACTTATATCTCAAGATAACATTATAACACCTCAAAACCTGGTCCCGAGTCATAAAATGGTGCTCAAAACTACAGGTAGCCTTAAGCTAAACCTGTCTGCCTTCTACTAAGTCTGAAACTCATAATAAAGGAAAAATACACATAATAGTCATACAATATGCAAAAAACTTTCTAAAATAACTGAAAATAATCTGAAGTAATATCTAAAATCACAATACTGAATAATCTAAATCAAAACTAGCAGTCTGTCAAGCCTCTACTACTGATAACTAGAGAGTCACTGGGAAAACCCCCAGCTGACTCGAACTATCTATAATGACTACTGAATCATCTAAACTAATAAGCTAAAATTTAACTGAATGACTAAGTCCCCGAACAATAAGGACTCACTAATTATTGGATGTAGATGGAGATGCTCAAACTACTTAGCTGCTAATACTGAGCACCTGAACCTATATTATAAGATAATGTAGCACTTAGACATATATGAGGATCAGTACTTTGAGGATGTACTGAGTATATGCGGGTGAAATGCATAAGTAAAACATCATCTCATCATCATAATTTGTAAAAAAATGCATGCTAAATGTAAATGACACACATAAGCTGAAATATCTGAAATACTAAAATGTGAAATCATGAATACCAAATCATACTTTGTAAATCTAGTGAGTCATAACATTTAGTTCTAAAACATGTACAAGTACTCTGTCTTTAAATCATACTAATTGTAGAAAGGACTGACTTCTATGTATGAAATCTGAAAGCTAAAATCTATAACTCTTATCTTTTTATAAAGTATAGTCTGAATAAAATTGTGAGCCTTTACACTTAGTTTTCTAAAATCTTTTCTGTTATTTTTTTTAAATATATAGTATGTAGGAAAAGTACTTATCTGTAAGAGATGTTCTTCTAACCGACATAAATCATGAGAGCTAACATGGAGTCCAACGTCTAGTTCCCATAAGAATAAAACCTCACGATGGGGAGAGGTGTCATACTTTTTCTAAGGAGTATAACCTGAGCTAAGTAATCACATCTGTAACTGGCATCCATATAGAAGTGGTAATAATCTTATTATATGTACCTACATTGGCTACATAGTTCTTTGGAAGATATGACACACTAATCCCACACTTCCTGCTTGGTGCTAAATACTATTCCATTTAAATCTTCTCCCATTCGGTTGGAAATCCACTTTAAAAACTAGAATAAGGGTTTATCTAAAACCAATTATGCATCTATCTAATTATATCTGCATATAAATTTGTTCTAAATTCTGTAATCTATTAAATCTGTAAAGTGGTTTCCAAATCTTATCAGAGCATCAAAAGATCAATGCTTTACTGAAAATCTATAAATAATATTAACATAAGATGCTCTAAGCATCATTTTTCTTGAACTATCAATATATAAACTTGGGCTTAGTAACCCATGAATCAAGTTCATGTAAAAACATCATAATAATCATGCTTGATAATGAAAACAGTGATAATTCATCTCAAAATCTAGAATTTACGGCAATAGGCATGAAAATATGAAAATAAACATGCAATTCGTCTTCAAAATCACACAAAAACTCATAATCTTGCAAATAACAATAATGGGTATGGACCCTAATTCAAAACTCATGGAAATTCATTCAAAATCATATGAATATATAATTAAAACTTGGTTTTAGGCACAAGGATTAAAGAGGATCCTTGTTCATAAACTCCACATACCTAAATTGAGGATTAGATAAAGAAACTTGAAATTTTTATTCATATTTGAGTTCTTAAAGATGAGTTATTGATTATCTTATATTGAAAATCCTCAATTTAGAGCTTTCTTAGAGAAACAATGGTGAAATTTGATTTCTTGGAGAAGAAGCTTTGGAGCTCTAGGTTTTTCTTTGAGAGAGAATGGATGAAAATAAGACTAAAGTGCTTTGTATATGCTTAATCTTATGTTTTTGGATGGATTGGGGGCCTTGGGGATTGACCAAAATACTCTTTTTAGTTTTTAATTAGAACTGGAAACTAGAACATTTTTCCCTATTTAGTTGCCCACTACGACGCGCCACTATCGCGATGGCTCACTGGTAAATGACGAGTTAGAATTGGAAGATCAAAGTGACCCATCACTATTCCGGTGCTCTATAGAAATTCCATTTAGGCTATGAACGTGATGCAGTACAATCACGTTGGGCCACTAAAAATTACAAAATGGGAAATTGGACCTCTCCGCGATGCGGGGAAATTTTGTAGGTCCTATGGAATTTGTCAATTGGGATTTTAACCATCTTTGCGATGTGGTGAGTGCCTAGGTGAAACACTGTCAACATTAAAAGTGACATAACTTCTCAACCGAGTGTCCAATTTAGACAAAATTGGTATCGATGGAAAGATTATTCAATTTTCTACATAATGGAGGGTCCAAATCTGGAAAATTCAATATAAAATAATTATCATTCATTTTTTATACTCACCCTTGACATTCTCAGAATGAATTAAAGCTAGGAAAAGTGCGAGGTATTACAATATCTCTTTATTGGGAACATTTGTCCCCGAATATATCTAGTTAAGCTTGAAATACTAAGGAATATGAGGCTATAAGCTATTATGCACAACTGAAATAACTGAATGATTGATTCTCAACATAATGAGCTACTAAACTAATCTGTGAGTGCATGAGTAACTGAATCTGATACAAGAAAAAAGAACCAAATGAATGAAGAGTATTACCTTTGGCTGAATTTGAGTTCGTGGAGAAGAGATGTGGATACTTGGTACACATGTATTCTTCTGCTTCCCAAGTAGCACCCTCAACTGACTGATTTTGCCACAAAACTTTGACCAAGGGAACTTCTTTGTTCCTTAGTCTATCGATCAGATGATCAAGAATCTCTACTGGAACTTTTTCATTTCAAAGGATATTCTGAATAGCTGTAGTTTCTAGAGGAACTATAATGGCTGAATCATCCATGTACTTCTTCAGCAAGGACACATGAAATACTAGATGAACTAAGGATAAATTTACGGATAGCTCAAGCTTATATTCTACCTTCCTAACACGACTCAAAATCCATAAAGGGTCGATATATCGGGGACTAAGTTTCCCCTTTTTTTCCTAGTCTCTTCACCCCCTTCATGGGTAAAACTTTTAAGTGCACAAGATCATCTTCCTCAAACTTAAGGTCCCTTCTTCTTTTGTCCACATACGATTTCTGACAACTCTGGGCTACTTTCAATCTATCTCTAATCAATTTAACTTTCTCCATGGCTTCAAATACCATGTCTGGCGGTGATCTACATCTTCTCCCATAAAGAGATTTAATTGGGGACATTTGAATACTAGCATGATAATTGTGATTATAAGAAAACTCAATCAACGTCAAATGCTCATCCCAACTTCTTTTGAAAAAGAAAATATATGCTCTCAACATATCTTCTAGAGTCCGAATGGTCCATTTTGCCTGACCATCTATTTTTAGATGAAAAGCTAAACTTAGGTACCAAGATCATTCTTCAAGGCTCTCTAAAATTGAAAGGTAAAATGAGTACCCCTATTTGATATGATGTACAAAGGAACTCAATGCAATCTGACTAACTCTCTGATATAGAACTTAGTATAATCTTCAGCTGTGTAAGACTTATGAACTAGTAAGAGATGTACTGACTTAGTCAATCTATCAATAATAACCCAAATCAAATCATTTTGATGATGCGAATGGGGTAATCCAGTCACAAAGTCCATATTCACTTCTCCCCACTTCCAAGTACGGATACTGAACTCCTGTAATATACCACTATGTCTTTGGTGGTCTACCTTAACCTATTGACAAGTTGCATATTTGGCTACAAACTTTTCTCTATCTTTCTTCATACCACATCACCAATAGATTTCCTACAAGTCGCGATATATCTTGGTAGCATTTGGATGAATGGAATAATGCGTAGCATGTTCTTTCGCCATAATATGCTGCCTGAAATCATCAATACATGGTACATATAATCTATTCTGGTATCTCAACACACCATCTCCCCCTTGGGATAAAACCTCTATCTTTTGGTCTTTAACTGATTCCTTTAGTTTGACCAAATGAGGATCCTTATCTTGCTTCTCTTTCAACTTTTGAAACTAGCAAAGATTCAGAACTACTATGAGACCAAACATATCCTTCAGCTGAATAAACCAATCTCACACACATTCTCTCTAACTACTGAACTTCCCAAAGTAAATCTTTCTTATAATTCTCCACACGAGCAACACTGCCAATGGACAGTCTACTAAGGGCATCTACAATTACATTGGCCTTGATCGGATAATACATCACATATCAATCCTTAAGCAATTCTAACCACCTTCTCTACCAAAGATTTAACGCCTTCTGGTAAACACATACTGCAAGTTTTTGTGATCCGTGAACACATCACCATGCACCCCATAAAGATAATGTCTCTATATTTTAAAAGCAAACAGAACAACAACTAACTCAAGATCATGGGTTTGGTAACTCTTTTTGTGAGGCTTAAGCTATCTTGTGGTGTAGTCTATGACCTTACCTCTTTGCATCAATACACAACCCAAACCAACTCTAGAGGCATCATAATACATCAAAAAACTATTTGTATGATCTGGTAATGCAAAAATTAGACATGAAGTGAGTCGAGTCTTAAACTCCTGAAAACTCTTCTCGCAAGAATCTGACCACTAAAACTTAACTTTCTTTTGGTTCATCTAGACATAGGGGATTTAATTGATAAAAACCCTCAACAAAATACTAATAATAGCCAGCTAAACCCAAGAAACTAATAATGCCTAACAGAGAGATAGGTATAGGCAAATTTCGTACGACTTCTATATTTTGGGGATCAACTCTAATATCCTTACTGGAAAGAATATGACCAAGGAAAGCTACTGACCTTAGACAAAACTCACATTTGCTGAATTTGGCAAACAACTGGTAATATCTAAGAGTTTGCAATACAATTCTAAGGTGGTCTGTATGATCATCCTCACTACGAGAGTAGACAAGAATATCATCAATAAAAGCTATGACAAACATATCCAAATACTGTTTGAACACTCTGTTCATTGAGTCCATGAAGGCTGTTAGAGCATTTGTTAGCTCGGAGGACTTTACTAGAAACTAAAAATGACCATAATGGGTTCTGAACACTGTATTTGGAATATCACATTTCCTTACTTTAAGTTGATAATAGCCGGATCTAAGGTACATTTTTGAGAAATATCTTGCACCTTGGAGTTGAATCAAATAGGTCATTGATTCTAGGAAGAGGATATTTTTTTTACTGTAACTTTATCAACTAATGATAGTCGATGGACATACATAAAGAACTATCTTTCTTTTGCACTAATAGGATGGGACCACCCCATGGAAAAATGCTAGGCCTTATGAAACCTTTATCTAAAAGATCTTTAAGTTTATCTTTTAACTCTTTAAGCTTAGACGAAGCCATATGATAAGGAGGAATAGAGATAGGCTGGGTATCTAGGAGAAGTTCAATACCAAATTTTATTTCCCTATTGGGAGGTAACCTAGGCAAATCTTTGGGAAAAACATCAGGAAACTTATTGACTACTCTGACTGACTAAACTGTCGAAGTCTTAAATTTGTTGTCTTTGATTTGAACTAGATGATAGATACAACCTTTGGAAATCAACTTTCTAGATTTAAAATAGGATATGAACTAACATTTGGGAGATACTGAACTTTTTCCCACTCAAAGACTGGATCATCTGGAAACTGAAACTTTACCACTGGGGTGCGACAATCTATAGATGCATAACAAGAATGGAGCTAATCCATACCCAGGATAAGATCAAAGTAGAACATATCTAGCTCTACAAGTCTTTGAGCAAGATTTTATGAAAGATAGTGATAGGACACTTTCTATAGATCTGTTTAGCAAAACCTGACACACCTACTGGGGTGGAAACCAAGAAGGGCTCAGGGTTCTTTTCAGGACTTATTTCAAAATTCATTTCAACTAATGAGGTCACGCAAAATAAACTTGACCTACTGTCTAAAAATACATAACCATCAAGATAAAAGTCACAAAAAATGCCAGTAACAAAATTTTGTGAATCCTCCTACCCTTGATGTGATGCTAAAGGATAAAACTTATTTTGGCACTGACCGTAATCGTTACTAGATGGTGTGCCCTGAGGAGGAACTGGGCGACCTAGAGGAGATGGTGCACTAGTAGCCTGATTCTGTGGACGAATATCTCTATTTACCTGCTTAGCATGCAGACACAATCTAATTCCATGACTCAACTTACCACAACCATAACAACCCTTCTATCAAGGTAAATACTCACCATGGTGATTCTTACCACACTTACCACATAGAGGATAACTGGGTCTTCCACTCACACTATTTTGAGATTTGGACATCAAAGACTTACCCCTACTTCTCTTGCCTCGCTCTGGGAGTGGGATCACTAGCTGAAGATTGTGCTGGCTTAGATGAACGATTCTAAAACTATGAACAATTTAACCCTTAAAACCTAGCCTAGACATACTCAAAAATCCTTATTCTATCCTTCTTATTTTCTCTCTCTCTTCTCTTAAACTTCTTTTCCTCAATCTGTTGAGAATGAATTATAATTCTATCAAGATCCATGTTCCTAATAAGCATGGCAGTCCTATACTTCTTGACTACTAAGTTAGACTCTCCAATAAGAAACATACCCATACTTTCCCTAGGATATGCCATCATATCGGTAACATACTTAGACAACTGATTAAACTTAAGCCATTACTCCTTCACTGTCATTAAGCCGTGCCTCGGGTTCATAAATTCCTCTATCTTATCTTCTTTTATTTTGTATGGAAAGAACCTATCTAGAAAAGCATCTTTAAAATATCTTCCAACTTATAGGAGCTACATTCTCACCTCTACCATTCTTCTACATAACTACCTAATTATATGCTATATATTTCGACCTATAGGATGCCAACTCTACGCTTTTCTTTTTAGAAACATGCATAATCTGGGCGATCTTCTTCACCTCATCTATATAAAGTTGTAGGTCCTCACCTGCTTTTGACCCAAAGAACTCTGCCGGATTTATTCTTATGAAATCTTTGATTCTGGCTTCTGCTAAATCACCATTCTGCTAAAGGAGGACTGTAGCCTAATGGTTTCCCTAAACATTCGCAGTCACTTCCTGGGCTAAATCTTGAAAGACATCCCTAAACTCAGCATGGGATACATTCTCATTCAAATAATTAGCGGGCTGGGGTGCCCGGTTAACATTTCTGTGAGTCTTAGCTCGATGAGGAAGTATATTAAACTGCTATGCAAAAGCAAAAGTTAAAAGTAGATAGAGATACTATAATCATAATAGATCATGAAAGAAAGAGATGTTTTCTTAAGAACATCCCTATCTTCTTGCACATAAATATGGCGCGCTTTACACCCATGATCGAGACTCCACATGATGCGTCTTGTCTGACTCCCTAAGAGTCTTGTAATCCTTAGTCTCTAATACCAAGTTTATAATGGCTTGAAAATTAGTCCCGATATGTCACATGGTACTTAAGACTATGAGTAGCCTTAAGTTAACCCTATTTTCTTTCTACAAAGTTTAAATATCATAATAAATGAAACATAGTCTTAAGAGCCATACTATATGTGGAAAACTATTTGAAATAACTGAGAATAATTTGAAGTCATATCTAAAATCTCAATACTGAATAATCTGAATCAAAACTAGTAGTTTGACAAGCCTCTACTACTAATAACTAGAGAGTCACTGGGATAAACCCCCAGCTGACTCGAACTGTTAGTAAAGAATACTGAATCACCTAAACTAATAAGATAAAAATAAACTAATGACAAAGTCCCCAACTAATGAGGACCCACCGACTATCAGATATAGATGGAGATGCTTGAACTACTCACATTGTTGATACTAAGCACCTGAACCTATATTATGAGATAATGTAGCACATAGATGTATCTATGGATTAGTACTTTGAGGATGTACTTATAATATAGGGGTGAAATGCATCAGTAAATGATCATCTCATGATCATAATTTGTAAAACAATGAATGTTAAATGTAAATAACTAACATAAGCTAGAATATCTGAAATACTAATATCTAAAATCATGAATAGCAAATCCTACTTTGTAATTCCAAGGAATGATAACATTTAGTTCTAAAAGCTGTACTAGTACTCTATCTTTAAATTATACTTTTTAAGTGTAGAAAGGACTTACTTCTAAGTCTGAAATCTGAAAGCTGAAATTTGTAACTCTTATCTCTCTGTAAAGCATAATTCAAATAAAATTGTGAGCCTTTACACTTGGTTTTCAAAAAGATTTTCTATTATATTTTTCTGAAATCTGTAGTCTATAGGGAAAATACTTTATTTGAAGCATATCTGTTACGGAGGTTCTTCTAACCGACATAAACCATATGAGCTAACATGGAGTCCAACATTTTGTTCCCCTAAGTGGAAAACCTCACAATGGGGAGAGGTGTCATACTCTTGCCAAGGAGTGTAACCTTACCTAAGTGATCATATCTGTAACTATCATCCGAATAGAAGTGGGAATAATCAGATAATTTGTACCTACGTTGGCTATGTAGTTTTGTGAATGATAGGGAACACTAATCCCAAACTTTTCTCTCGGTGCTAAATACTACTCCATTTAAATCTGTGGTCATTCTATTGGAAATCTACATTAAAAACTAGCATAAGTGTTTATCTAAAACCAATTATGCATCTATTTGATTAAATATATAAATAAAGTTTTTTCGAGTTTCGTAATTTGTAATAAATTTTAAAGTGGATTCCAAATCTTATCTTAGGATCAAAAGATCAAAGCGTTACGGAAAATATATAAATAATTTGATCATAAGATGTTCAAAGCATCATTTTTCTTCAAATATCAACATATAAACTTGGGCTTAGTAACCCATGCATCAATTTCATGTCAAAACATCATAAGAAACATGCTTGATAATGAAAACAACAATAAGTCATCTCAAAATCTAGAATTTACTGCAATACACATGAAATATAAAAATAAACATGCAATTAATCTTCAAAATCTCTCAAAACACACATAATCTTGCAAATAGCAATAAAGGGTATGAATCCGAATTCAAAGCTCCTGGAAATTCATTCAAAATCGTATGAATTTCTAATAAAAAATTGGTTTAGAGCACAAGGATAAAAGAGGATCCTTGTTCATAAACCCCACATACCTTAATTAATGATTAGATGAAGAGAATTGAATTAATCATTCCTATTTGAGTTCTTGAAGATGAGTTCTTGATTTTTTTTGTCTTGGGAATCCTCAATTTAGAGTTTTCTTTGAGAAAAAATGGTGGAATTTGATTTCTTAGATAAGAAGCTTTGGATTTGTAGGTTTTTTTTCTTTGAGAGAAAATGGATGAAAATAAGCCTAAAGTGGTTTGAATATGCTTAATCTTATGCTTTTGGATAGATTGGGGGCCTTGGGGATTGACCAAAATACCCTTTTTAATTTTTAATCAGAACATGAAACAAGAGCATTTTTTTACAATTTGGCTGGCCACCGCGACACGCCACTATAACGGTGGCTCACTGAAAAATGATGAGTGGGAACTGGAAGATCTCCGCGATGCACCACTATCGCGGTGCTCAATAGAAATGCCATTTAGGCCACCAACGCGATGTGGTACAATCGTGTTGGCCTACTGGAGATTGCCAAATGGGAAATTAGACCTCTCCGTGATGCAGGACAATTGGGTAGGTCCTCGAAAATTTGGAAACTAGGATTTTAACCATCTCTGTGATGCGGTGAGTGCTAAGGTGGTACACTATCAACACTAAAATTGCCATAACTTCTCAACCGAGTGTCGGATTTAGGCGAATTTGGTATCGATGGAAAGCTTATTCAATTTTCTACACAATGGAGGGTCCAAATATGGAAAATTTCATATGAAATGAATATTATTCATTTTTGAATCTCACCCTTAACATTCTAGGAACAAGTTTAAGCTAGGAAAAGTGCAGGGTATTACAAACATTCAAGACTATCTTTACAACCACACATGAAGTTCTACGCAAGCAAACACAAAAAAATCCTTCTCACATTTTATAAACCCTTATCATTAACAACTTCCAAGCACTATTCTTTAGATTAGCACATACAAAATTTTAACCCGCTATGAAATATATCTAAACCTTTTCCTCAATCTTACTTCACACTTATAACCTTAGATCAAACAAGCATACAACAATTTCTCCTACCCAAATAATTACTCATCACCACTATCCTTGCATAAGGAGAGATAACTAAAAAGTTAGAACATGAGGTATCAAAATATAAAGGAATACCATGCATAACTTGACACTATATTGAGGCCTGAGGAATCGAGTATCAATATCATGAATTCATTAAGAGTTCTAAACTGAGGATATACATGACATAATTTGAATTTCACTGATCATTAAGAGTGTATCATGAGTCATGGGAACTGAGCATACTATAAAACATGAGTACATGAGTCATGAGCTGCATAACCTAAGTTTGGAGTTTCTAAATTCATGGGACATGATTCGTACTACTGGTTGGACTGGAACTCCTCACACAAGAAACTAGGAGAGTACATGATTTTTTCACAAGGTGCACAAATATGAGTGTAGACACATAAATTTTCCCCGTCAAAAAATATTCCTCATTTTGTTATTACACAATTTAACCCCATTTTTTTTATAATTTCCCACAAGAAAAATGAAATAAAAAACCACCCCTTTCACTTATTTATTTATTCATTTTTTTTGTTTTGTGTTTATTGTATTTAACAAACCTACCAAACTTTGTCTTATTTGAAAGATTTCAACAACCTACCCAATCAAAAATAGACACCATGACCTCACCTTTCCAATTAAAATTTAACACTTCACTACCTCACACCCCTACTTACACTTTTATTCCTTTTCCATAACAAAAAGGGGCCAAGGATTGACTTCATTCTTCCACAAGATTCCACT
>NW_025831170.1:434608-482137 GCF_002878395.1 Capsicum annuum | reverse complement strand
AATTGGCTCTAATTATGTGTGATGTGATTATGTTTTGTTGGATTTTTATTTACGTTAATGTTATGATCATGATGCTTGGTGATTCGGTTTTGGTAGTTTGATGAATAAATTTAATCATGTTTTAATGGATTGATAAAAGAAAGTTGGGGGTGGAGTTAAAAATTGACAAAAAGGTTAGATTCGGATCAATTTAGACTCATTGTGATGTTGAACGTTAATGTCATCGAATTGGATAGGCAAAAAATATTTACATTTGGGTAGGCAACATTTAGGAGTGATGTGTTGTTAAATACGTTGAATGTTTAAATATGTGTCAATGTTTTTCATCTATCTTATTTAATTCAGATGTATTCATTCGGTCGGGGAATGCCCCGAGGTATTTGTGTTTATTTTACCGGGAAATGCCCTAAAGTATTTTGTACTTGGAGGACATTCGTGATGAAGACCCGAGGCATCAGGTAAGGTATTGGATTTTAGCCTACGATTAGTGTAGGATTAGTTTAGAATAGGAATTATATTTTTGGCATTTTTATTTTGGACTGAATAATTGGACTGTACACTATATTTTGGGATTCATATGTTTGGTTTTTTTGTTTGATTTTTATGTGTTTTGTGTAGTTCATACATCGATAGTGTAAAATTAGTGGTACGCTCCACCAAGAGACCAAGGTCAAACCGCGGAACCGAGGGGTTCCTAAAACCTTCCCTTCGGTCAACAGAACTCCTTAGCTGAAATCTCTGTTCATGATCATTTTTAAAGAGTCAAAACCATTTTGAAAAGGATTTTCAAAGGTGACTTGACACACCTGATTATGTCAAGTGGCGAATCTGAGTTTTCATATAAATAATCCTTTTTCGAAAAAACTTTTCACCTTTTGTCACTTCAAGAATAAAAAACCTTTCGAAACTCAAAAATAAATCTTTTCGGAGTTGAAAAAGGGGTGTGATAGCTCTGGCGACTCTGCTGGGGATCGAACCCAGAATCTCTAGTTATTTTTGGAGTTGTATCGGCTTTGTTTGGCATTATGGGTTTATAGACATTGTTTGTGTTGTTTTGTGTTATTGTTTTATCATTGTTGCGTGCCTACGTGCTCTTTGTTTATAGTTTTTATCTTATGTGTGGCCGCAGTATATCTGGGATCATGTGCATAACCTGAGTCATTCTGTTTGCAATAAGTCTGTAGTATACGTGTTGTACACAACCTCTAGTTGAGTCACCCTTATCTTAGGAGGAGGTTGCATCGGTGTTATGGAGTGGGTAGAAATCTCTCATAGCCACTATCGACCATACGTACCCCCAAATAGCCTTGTTAGTGAACCCCAGTGTAGGTCAGCCTTTAGGACATACTTATTTGCATCATATTAAGGCCTAGAGGGACCCACGTGGCCCTTTGTAGGAGACTCACTTCTAAGGCATCTCTACATGCTAAATATTGCATCTCAGAGGGTAACGTGGTCATTTGACGGACTGATTTTGGGAAAGCATGAGATAGAAGTAAAGTGTGTAGAATATTAAGAGTTTAAGAAAAAAAGAAAAATGAAAAATGAGCAAACAAAAGGAGAGTTTCGTAGTTTTAGAGTTCGTTATGGCCTTTGTTTTTCATGATTCAAAAAGATTTTTTTTTATCTTTATCTTTCGCACTCATTTGTCAAAAAACAAAAACATCAAAAAGATTTTTCTTTGTTTCTTTATCAAACATTCATAATTCAAAAATTTCAGAAAATGATTTTTAGGATTTTTTATGAAAGAAAATTAAAAAAAATGGTAGATGTTTTGTACATTTCATATATAGAAAATGCCAAAAAGATTTTTCCTGCATAATTTTTGGTGTCATTTTTATTTGAATTGTTTAATTAAAAACCCAAAATGATTTTATTCGTCTGTCTTTGGTTGTCTCTCTTAAGTTAGGGTCATTCTATCAGTTAATCATTAATTGTCCAATCGGGACGAACTATGCATACCTAATTCTCGTCCCTCGGGGTGGGATACGTAGGAAACCCTTGGTGGGTCCGGTAATCTTTATTTTAGCCTTTGTCTTAGCCTTAGCCTAGGTCTTTCTCCCCCATAATCTAGTATTATTAGTTTGTCTTAGCCAAGTACGCTGATTTTATTCAGTGGTACTGTTTGGCGATTTGGATTCATAAAGTGGTCTGTCCCCTCGACATATGACTGCGACAAAGTCCCGAGGGTTGGGAATCTTTTTCTCTTATAGAATTTTCAAGTTGATGTCCTATGTGTTACTACAGGATGGATCTATCGACAAAGTCAAGAGTTATGGTGGTTGTCAAGTTGCCCAGAAAGTTAATCAAATAGTAGGACATGTTTAACTACGTTGAACAGTAGGAGTTGACAAAGAAGTTAGGCGCTCTCACTTCCCTCCTAGAACTCACGCCCCACCCAGATCTGATCGAGGCTATATTGACCTTTTGGGACCCAGTTGTTTTGTGTTTAAGTTTGGAAATTATCAAATGACGCCCACTTTAGCAGAGATATCTAGTTTCTGTAAGTTGCTTTACATTAAGAAAATGATGATTCGGGCGCGGACTCATTCCCCCATACGGTTTCTTCATGGTTATGGTTTAAAGGACAATTAGCACCTGACATGTCTTAAACAATCTTCGATCTCCTTTGATTATTTGTATGCTCGATTTGGGCCCTCGGATGGTTTTGATTGCTTTTGGGATGAATTTTATACAACTAAGGAGAATTGTGAGAAACACCGTCTAGAAGTCTTCACGCTAGTTTTGTTGTGCATTTTGGTCTTCCTATTAGAGGAGAGGCGAATTATTATTTATTTGCAGATGGTGGTGATGGCCTTATTTCATGAACAACTAGGGGAAATATTCACTCTCGTACCTATGATCTTGGTGGAAATATATAAAGCTTTAACTGAGGGGTAAGATTCTTTGAAGGAAGCAACCTGATATTGCAATTTTGGATGATGGAGCACTTGCATGCACCTTCTTTGATTAGGTCAGATGTGATTGATTGTTGTATGCTTGGGTGAGTGGAATCCATGAATCATAGAATGTGTTTCGATAAGTTCTTGCTTCCAATAGGGGTCAATGCTTGGATTAAATTTCTTGAGTAAAGATATGAAGATAACATTCCGTGGACCTATCTCTGGTTTCGTCCAAAAATAATCCTTTGTGTTTGTCGGATGAAACCTCTTTAGTCCTGTTAGGGATTAGTTGCACCAGACTATACTCTCTTCTAAGGGTAATGCGTTAATTAGGTAAACTGCAAAACATTCCACTAGTAATGGATCTCTTGAAGAATATTGAGGATTTTAGGGATCAATCCTTAGGAGAGAGTAAATACAAAGAATTCTGGAATCATGCAACACAGCTAGGTGTGAATACTCTCCAAGTAGGTTCAGATAATCCAGGGTACACTCAGGAATATGGGGTCTGGCTTCAATCTATACCTCAGGGTGTCAGCAGGCCATTACCAGTTTAGCTTAGAGGAAGAATACCAGAAGAATGCATTGTTGATGATGATCAGGATGAAAGTGCGGTGGCCAAAGTGGAGACACTGAGAGTTTAGTTAGCAGATTTATTCAAGACTGTAGAAAGGTGACACAACAATCTTTCCAGGTGCACTCCACATGAGTCTAGAATACGGGCTAGAAGCTTCTTCCTAAATATCAGGGTGTCTTTACAGGATATGCTACTAAGTTTGGGTAGGATAAAGAGAGCTTCACAAGCTGGTCCATCTCAGCCATGGTCATAATGCAAAGCACTAGTTTGAAGGAGCATTTCCTATCTTTTGTTTAGTTTGAGTCTTTTGCTTTTTGGCCTTGTAGTATTTTATCCTTTTTAAGTCGGTGTCATGTTTGTTTTAACGTTAAGAGTCTTCACTAGGAGTATTACGCATGTTATATTTTGGGTCTTGAATGTTTTTTAGTCTTTGTTGATCGGTTTTTAGGTTGTTAGATTCAAGGTTTGTTTAGTCGTCTCTTTTATGAAATGTAGTGAAGTTGCGGAGTTGTTTCCTTTTCTGTATTCTTCTTCAAAAAAATAATAATAAAAAGAAAAATAAATCTTCAACTTTTTGGTGTTTATATGTGTTTATTGCCCGAACTACGCAAGATCTGATTCATGAACAACATGATATGTAGGCAACCTACTTTTGGGTTTGATCTAATCATTTTATTTTGTTGTTTTTCATTACTTTTCCTCTTTTAAAGAAAAGAAAAAGCCATAAAGAATGATAAAATAATGGTAGATAACGAGAGAAGAAAAGAAACAAAGAATGATGAGAGAACGAAGGGAAAGAACAAAGACATATACAAAAGAAGAGAGAAATGAAGGCAAAAGCAAAGAGGTGTGGATTGGAGGAAAGAATCAAATTAGTGTAGGTGAAAATCATGATGATGTTAAAATAACCTCGCTACCCTCAAAGTTTGGTAGAAATAAACATGAATCTAGGGAAATTTTACCAGTATGATTCTCGTGCTTATTGTATGCCCTAATCCTAATGAGTGTTGTCTTTGATGAGTGTGTTCTTTCAGATAACATTGTTAGGTTTGAACCACTGTGCCTAGTCACTCGTACTTCACTAGATCAAAATCAAAGCTTTCCATGGCTAGCAGGGAGATTGAAAATTTGCTCATTGACCCGTACTAGGACCACAGGGAAGAAAGTTCAGAGCAAAATGATGAGGTATTGAGACTTAGACAACAATTGCTAGATCAGCACCGAGCATGGGCTAGTGGCATGCTTCCTCCTATACTCCCTGAAGATCTTGGGAATATCTCCAATTACCCACTGCTCTCTTAGGCCCAATTCTCTATTCTAATTGAGTCAATAGAGCACGCACCCGGATTCACTCTACGGAAATATTACCCTGGCACTTCTAGTGTGCCTCTGGAAGTGCCCGTAACTCAGCCGATGCCACCAGCAGTGCTTGTGTTTGTGGATCCTCCACCATCTGAAGCTCTAACCTATGTTGTACATCCAAGAATGGTGCTTCCTCGGTCTACTCGCGAGCCAGTATTGAAGGTTTCAGATGGTTAGTATTATGCTTCGAAGCCTACTTTGAAAATAAATGAACCGTATGGGTATACTCAGCCATCTCTATTTCAATTTAATATAGAGAAACCTATCGCAATAGAGGAACAGGAGGTTATAGCATGGAAATTGAAAAGTTTGGAATAGGCCATGAGGAATTACAGGGAATCAGAGGTTATAAGAGTGTTTCCTATAATGATCTTTGCATGTTCCCAGATGTCATCCTTCTCATCGGTTTTAAAATGCCTAAGTTCAAGAAGTATGCTAGGCACGGTGATCCCGTGGCACACTTCAGACATTATTGCAACCAATTGAGTGTTACAGGGGGAAGGGAAAAATTGCTTATTTCTTTTTTTGGCGAGAGTCTTTCCGATCTAGCTTCAGAATAGTTTGTCGATCAAGCTATCGACAAGTGAAACAGCTGGGATAACTTAGCTTCTGAGTTTGTGCAACATTTTCAGTATAACATCGACCTAATTCCAAACAAAAAATCATTGGTCAACATGAAGTAGAAAAACGCTGAAGGCTTTAGGGAATTTATGATAAGGTGGTATGAACAGGCGGCCAAGGTAAAGCCTCTAATGAAGGAGAGTAATATGGTAGAGGTCTTCATTCAAGCACAAGATGAGACCTATTTTTAATATTTACTTCTGGTAATGGGAAAGTCTTTTATTAAAGTCCTTAAAATAGGAGATATGATAGAGGACAAAATCAAGACCAGCCGAATAGTGAGTTTTGCCGTATTGAAAGACACCACACAAGCGATTCAAGGTGGATTTGGCGCATTTGGAGGTAAAAAGAAGAAAGAGAATATGGAGACCATTGTAGCGGGAACCCATTCCTATCGCAAAAGACCGCCTCGCCCCTATCCCTAATCCCAAGACCAAGTCTACTCCCAAGATTGATATATTCCTCCACACCATTACTATCCTTCACAAAACCCATTATATTCCATTCTACCACCCCCGTACCCAGTATATAGAATGCATCCATATGCCCAAACCCCTTCTTACCCATAATGGTTCATGCAAGGTCCACAAAATCGTCCATCAGCTCCACCAAATTACCAAAACCCCTTCAGACCTGGTTTCCAACCTAAGATCGAGTATAAAAAAGAGAAGGCTGTCAAACATTAGTTCACATCTCTTGGGGAGTCATATGCTAGCTTGTTTGACAGGTTGAGAAAGATGAAGGTCTTAAGCCCAATTCAAGAAAGGCTTTTATTTCCACCTTCGAGGAATCTCGATTATTCTTTAAGGTATGAGTACTGTTCTGACATGCCAGGGCATGATATCGAGAAATGCTGGAATTTGAAGAGAGCCATCTAAGATTTAATTGATGCAAATCAAATTCTGGTCCAGGCCCCAGAGGTTCCAAATATCAACCAGAATCTGCTGCCAACCCATGCTAAAACCAATATGTTAGAACTAATATATGATGGGAAAAAGTCGTCAAGGTGTTGTAAGCCTATTGTTAGAATACGGACCAATGAGGACAAATCAATGAATGTGGCAGATTCATTGAAAGCAATGTCCTTTATCCAGGAAGAAACGAAAAAAGATAAAGTCAAAGAAAGTAAATAGAAACCCGTGATTACAGTGAAAGAAGGCAGAACTATTATTGGTTTAACTCAGGATACACCTAAGTTGACGGTTGTAGGAGCTCTGGGTAAGCCTATCTTGACGGTTAAAGGAGCACTGGCAGTGCTTATTGTTCTCAAATCGGCAACCCAACCTCTGATAATTGATACAAAAAAGGTTTCCTCGAACTATAAGCGGACTGTGATGACGTATGAAGGGAAGAAAATAGTGGAAGATATAGATCAGGTAGGGGGTTTGACTCAGTCAGGAAGATGCTTCGTGCCTGAAAGATTAAGAAAGTCCAAGCCAATTGTGAATGGAGCTTCATCTATCAATAAGCCTGTCACTAAAGAAGAAGAAGCTGAGGAACTTTTGAAAAATATAAAGTTTCCAGAGCATTCAATAATAGATCAGTTGAACAAAACCCCTGCTCAAATTTCCCTCTTATCTTTGTTGTTGCATTCCAAGGAACATCGTGATTTTATATTGAAGGTATTAAATGAATCATATGTCCCTAGGGAGATTACAGTAAATCAGCTTGAGAAAATGGTTGGAAAAATCTTTGAGGTTAATCGGATCAGCTTCTCTGATAATTAATTACCTGTTGAAGGTATGGGGCATAACCGGGGTCTTTACATTATGGTGAAGTTAAAATATTTCTACGTCACTCATGTCATAATTGATAGAGGTTCAGGTGCAAATATCTGCCCTATTTCTACTTTGCAAAAGTTGAATATTGGTGCTTAGAGGATCAAGCCCAAAAATGTTTGTGTCAGGGCTTTCGATGGTGCAAAATAAGAACAACATTGGCGAAATATAAACTAATGTTGATTATAGGGCCTGTGGATTTTGCCATAGAGTTTCAAGTATTGAATATAGACTCCTCTTACAATCTGTTGTTGGGAAGACAGTGGATCCACAAGGCCAAGGCGGTTGCATCTACGTTGACCCAAATGATCAAGTTTGAGCATGACAGAAAAGAAGTGGTTATTCATGGTAAAGGGGATTTGTCCGCCTACGAAGATTCTCCCCTGTCCCTTGTAGAAGCAAATAATGTAGAGGAGACATTTGTCTATCAAACTTTTCATACAGTGTCGGTGAATCATATCGTTAAAGGACAGGTAGTTCCAGGGCCACAATTGTCTCCC
Source organism: Capsicum annuum (assembly GCF_002878395.1). Classification (NCBI taxonomy): domain Eukaryota; kingdom Viridiplantae; phylum Streptophyta; class Magnoliopsida; order Solanales; family Solanaceae; genus Capsicum; species Capsicum annuum. Next base: position 474,396 of record NW_025831170.1, on the reverse strand, counting down.
ACTTATGTCATGATGATAAATGAAATGTTAAATTATGGATTTGAGGTAGGAATGGTTTTGGGAGTGTCTCTGCATAGTATAGTTCATCCTATATGTCCAAATGAGAACATGGGCACTTTTAGTCTGGGATTTGAACCTACGGCTGGAGATTTGATGAAGGCCAAGGGAGGGAAAAAGGAAACATAGTCACTCCCTTGCCCAGTGCCCCTACTCAGTAAGTCATTCATCAAGAGCGGTGTCATGGCACCTATAGAGTTTGGAGATGAATTGGTTGATAACATCCTAAACCGGCTGATCGAAGTTGCCATGTTTGAAGTAGGAGAAAGTACCAGTAGGGCAGATGTGCAACTCATAGGTCCAGCTGTCTAGCTCAACAATTGGAAAGTCACTCCTCTCCCCATCAGGAGGGAGTTTTGGTAGTTTATTTTCTTTTTCTTTCTATTTATCTGAGTTATTTTAGGGTTGTAATTCAGATTTTTGTTTATTTATGTTATGTTGTCATTTGTGTTTAAATCCTCCTATCTTTTCCATTTAATAAAATTTAATGTCCCTTTTGTTTCATGTCTAATATATTTTGTTTTTGTCTTTTTCTTTATATAGTTCTCTTTATGCTGATTCTAATGACTTGACATACATGCATAATTTTTAGCTTGATCCTAAAATCCAAACTAATCAAGATATAATGAAGCAAGAGGGGGAATATGATGAAGAAGAGGCACTAGAGTAAATAAGCAAAGAGTTGGAACATTCCAAAGACAAGCTGAATCCTAATTTGAATGAAACTGAGCCAATCTGTCTAGGGAATCAAGAAGATGTTAGGGAAACTAAAATTAGTGTACATGCTTTGCCACAGCTAAAAGTTGGAATGATTATAGCGTTAATTGATTATAAGAATGTTTCTTTATGGTTTTAAGATAATTTTCCTTGATTAAGCATTGAATTAGTAGCTCATAAATTGCCAACTGATCCCATATTCCCCCCTGTAAAACAGAAGTTGAGGAAGTTTAAAACTGATGTAAGTATCAAAATCAAAGAGGAAATCATGAAACAACTGGAAGATAAAGTCATTCGAGTGGCTCATTATCCTACATGGTTATCCAATATTGTTCCTGTCCCAAAGAAAGATGGAAAAATTCGAGTATGTGTTGATTACCATGATTTGGACAGAGCAAGTCGTAAGGATGATTTTTCGTTGCCCAACATCCATATTTTGCTGGAAAATTATGCTAAACACGAGGTAGCCTTTTTTGTAGATTGCTATGCCAGATACCACCAGATCATTATTGATGATGAATATTTGAAAAAAACATCTTTTATCACACCATGGGGGATTTATTGCTATCGAGTGATGTCGTTTGGTTTAAATAATACTAGAGCAACATACATGATAGCCATGACCACTATGTTTCATGATATGATGTATAAGCAGATTGAGGTCTATATAGATGATGTGATTATTAAGTCAAAAAGTCAGGCTGACCATGTTAAAGTTTAATAAAGTTCTTTGAAAGGCTTCACAGGTATAATCTCAAGCTCAACCCGGAGAAATGTGTGTTTAGAGTTCCATCTGGAAAGCTGTTATGGTTTATAGTCAGTCGTTGTGGAATTAAATTGGATCTCTCAAAAATCAAAGCCATTCAAAATTTGCCCCCACCCAAGAATAGGACAGAGGTGATAAGTTTGCTTAGTAGACTGAACTACATCAGCAGGTTATTTCTCAACTCACAACCACGTGTGAGCACATTTTCAAGTTGCTGAAAAAGAGTGTTGTGGTAGAGTAGAACGAAGAATGCCAGGAAGTGTTCGACAAAATAAAAAGATATCTGGAAAATCCGCCCGTGCTGGTACCACCGGAGCTTGGTAGGCCTTTGATCTTATATTTATCGGTCATGGATAATTCTTTCGGCTGTGTCTTGGGTCAACATGATGTCACGAGCAAAAAGGAGAAGGCTATTTATTATCTTAGCAAGAAGTTCACAATATATGAGGCCAGGTACACTCTTCTTGAAAGGACGTGTTGTGCCCTAACTTGGGTATCATAGAAGTTGAAGCATTATCTTTCATCCTACACTACTTATCTCATCTCCCACATAGATTCTTTGAAGTGTATCTTTTAGAAGCCTATGTTGACCAGTCATTTGCCAAAGTGGAAAATATTACTTACCGAGTTCGACATTGTATATGTGACGGAACCTTCATGAAAGCCCAAGCCTTGTTATACCATCTTGCTGAGAATCCCATTGATGAAGATTATGAAACATTAAAGACATATTTCCCTGATGAAGAGGTATTCTATATTGGAAAAGTCATTATAGATGCTGATCCAGGTTGGAAGCTATTCTTTGATGAAACTGTTAACATGAAAGGAGTCAGAATAGGTGCGTTCTTATCTCTAAATTGGGGCAACATTTCTCGGTAACTGCACAACTTTGATTTTATTGTACTAATAACTTGGCGGAATATGAAGTGTGTATTCTTTTTTTGAGGTTAGCTATTGACATGGGAGTCTAGGAACTATCAGTTTTGGGGGATTCAGATTTGCTGGTCCATCAAATTCAAGGCGATTGGAAGATGCAAGATTTGAAGCTCATACCGTATCAACAATGCTTACGAAAGCTATGTCAACAGTTATTGTCAGTAAAATTTAGGAATATTCCAAGGATTCATAATGAGATTGATGATTCTTTATCCACTCTGTCTTCAATGCTCCAACACCCTGATAAGGCCTATATCGATCCAGCTCATATACAGAGTCGTGATCAACGTGCATATTGTAATGTAGTAGAAGAAGAGCTCAATGGAGAACATTGGTTCTTTGATATCAAGTAATACATTCTGTCAGGAAAATACCCAACACATGCCACCAGTGACCAAAAGAGGACTATTAGGCGTTAGGCTAGTTGATTTTTCTTAAGTGAGGGAATCTTATATAAGAGAACCCAGGATCTGGGACTTTTGAGGTGTGTTGATGCAAAAAAAGCTTTGGCAATCATGGTTGAAGTTTATTTTGGAGTATGCGAGCCTCATATGAAAGTTTATGTCTTATCTAAGAAGATTCTCAAAGCAGGTTATTATTGGCTTAGTCTGGAGAGGGATTCCATTTGTTTTGTGCAAAAATGTCATAAATATCAGGTATATGATGATCTGATACATTCTCCTCCCACTAAATTGCATGCAATATCTGCTCTATGGCCTTTCATAGCTTGGTGGATGGACTTGATTGGGACAATTGAGCTGAAAGCGTCAAATAGGCATAGATTCATTTTTGTGGACAACGATAACTTCACAAAGTAGGTAGGAGCAGTAACTTTCAAGTTAGTGACAAAGAAGGCGGAAGAATATTTTGTTGATGCCAACATCATTTGTAGGTTTGGAATTCCTAAAATAATTATTATAGACAATGCTGCCATATCATCCAAAGGCCAATGGTGCTGTGGATTCCGCCAATAAGAATATGAAGAAGATACTATGGAAATTATTCAAGGTTCTAAACAATGGCATGAGAAGTTGTCATTTGCTCTGCTAGGTTATCGCACTACCGTTCTCACTTTAATAGGGGCAACTCCATATTTATTGGTGTATGGGACAGAAGCAGTCATCCCTGTAGAATTTGAAATTCCCTCTCTTTTAGTCATTGTGGAAGCAGAGATTGATGATGACGAGTGGGTCAAAACTTGACTGGAATAATTGAGTTTGATTGAGGAAAAAAGGCTAATGTCGGTATTTCATGGACAATTATATCCGAAGAAAATGGCTTGAGCATATAACAAAAAGGTCCATCCCAGGAATATCGAAGTTGGTCAGTTGGTATTGAAATGTATTCTTCTCATCAGGTTGAAGCGAAAGGCAAGTCCTCCCCAAATTGGCAAGGTCCCTTTATTGTGAAGAAAGTGTTTCCCAATGGAGCCTTATGTTTGATAGATATTGAAGGCAAAATGGCAGAGATGGCTATAAATGTTGATGCAGTCAAAAGATTTTATGTATGATGTTTTATCCATTGTTGGTCCTATTCCATGTTTAGTACTTGCATTTTTGATGATTTATATAATGAAGGCATTTCATTCTGCTATCCAAATATTGTGTCATCCTTTGTTTACCCCGTTTGAGACTAGTTTTATTTTTCTTTTATACCCCTCTTTTGGAATCAAAATAGAGTAAAAATAAAATGTCAAGAAAAGAAGAATAAAAGGAAAGCAATATATATATATATATATATATATATATATATATAATAAAAGAAAAAAAAGTCAAATCAAAACAAAGAATAAGCTGATGGAGCTACATGCGACCTGATTCTTCTCTCTCGGGGGTGAGCTACGTAGGCTGCCCTATTTTTGTCATGGTCCAACAAAATAAAATTTTTAGAGTCATCCATTCAATAAAACTAGGGTATGAGTTAATGTGTTGTTTGAGTCGGTTCCAAAAATTGTAAGTCCCACCCCATTTCAAGTGTCGTTTGAGCACCTTGCTATCCTTTTAACCTTATCCAAAAGCCAAGTTAAAACCAAAGAAACACCTTCAGATCAATCTTTGATAATGTTAAGGCTAAGTATGCAATGGATATGATGATGCATTTTGAGGTACCACTTGTCCTCCTCAACATGAGAAATCAGGAAAGAAATGAAAATGAGAAAGTCTTATTGATGAAAATCTTTGTGGGCACCATAAGGCGATGGTGAGTTGAGAGAAATAAAAATGACAGAGTCTTACTGCTGAAAACCATTACGGGGACCATAAGGGGATGTGGAGTTGATATAAATAAAATGAGAGAGTCTTATTGGTGAAAACCCTCATGGGCACCGTAAGGAGATCATGAGTTTGAAATAAAGGTGAAAAGAAAAGGGGTTTGTTAGTTAAAATCTTTCAAGATGTCATCAATTGAATGCGATATATAAGTCCAACGGGTTGGAAGAAGCAGCAGTGAAAAAGGCAGAAACTCAACAACAAATGGGAAATTTGGATAGAAAGATCAGACAACTTAATCAAATTTTTGTATTTGTTAAAAAGAGGGACAATACCTTTTTCTTTCATTTACATATTCATGCTTTTGTGTTTTTATGTTGTTAATCAAAATAAAAGTCACCGTCATTCCTTAAAATTTTAAGTCAAGTTTGGGTCAAAACAAGCGAGAAAGAATTTAAAAACTTGCTACCAGTCTTTCCAATTGTATGAGGAAAAGTCAAGGACCAACACATGAAATAAATAGGATCGTAATTTAACACAAAGCAAAGGAAGTATATCAACTGACAGGTTGCTGGATTCATGAGAGTATCAAATGTCAAAGGGTGCATCTTAGAGGTATGATAAAATAAAAGCTCGGTATTTGAGTCAAAGGAATTTCCCCGATCTGGTATGGGTCAATGATGCGACAAAACAGCAGCAAGTGTCAGCAATTTGAAACAAAGATGAAAGGAACAACTGCTGGAGCATGATGCCTAGAAATCCAAGTGCTGCAAACCACCAATAAGTTTTCCACTAAAAAAATTTTCTTTGATGAAACAGGGGCAAAGTTTTGTTCATTGAGTTCAGCTATCATTGGTAGGCATGTCCATGGGATTTTACTTTCTGTTAAGGACCCTCTTGAAAAATGGGATTTCACTTTATGTTAAGGACCTATCTGAAAAATGGGATTTTACTTTACGTTCAGGACCCTCCTGTAAAATAGGAATTCACTTTATGTTCAGGACCCTCTTGAAAAATGAGATTTTACTTTCAGTTCAGGACCCGCCTGAAAAATAGGAATTTACTTTATGTTCAGGACCATCCTGAAAAATTAGATTTTACTTTATGTTTAGGAACTTCCTGAAAAATGGGATTTTACTTTAAGTTTAGGACCCTCCTGAAAAATGGGAATTTACCTTATGTTCAGGAGCCTCCAGAAAAATGTGAATTTAATTATGTTTAGGGCCCTCCTGAAAAAATGGGATTTTACTTTCAGCTCAGGACCCTCCTGAAAAATAGGAATTTACTTTATGTTCAGTACCCTCCTAAAAAATAGGAATTTACTTTATGTTTAGAACCCTCCTGAAAAATGAGATTTTACTTTCTGTCCAGGACCCTCCTGGAAAATCGGATTTTACTTTATGTTTAGGACCTGTTGAAAAATGAGATTTTACTTTATGTTCAGGACCCTCCTACAAAATGGGAATTTACTTAATGTTCAGGACCCTCCTGAAAAATGGGAATTTACATTATGTTAAGGACCCTCCTGAAAAATGGGAATTTACTTCATGTTCAGGACCCTCCTGAAAAATAGGATTTTACTTTCAGTTAAGCACCCTCCTGAAAAATGAGAATTTACTTTATGTTTAGGACCCTCCTGAAAAATGGGAATTTACTTTATGTTTAGGACCCTCCTAAAAAATGGGATTTTACTTTCAGTTCAGGACCCTCCTGAAAATGGGGATTTTACATTCAGCTCAGGACCCTCCTGAAAAATGGGAATTTACTTTATGTTCAAGACCCTCCTGAAAAATGGGAATTTACTTTCTACTCGGGACTCTCTTGAAATATGGAAATTTACTATGTTCAGGACCCTCCTGAAAAATGGGATTTTACTTTTAGTTTAGGACCCTCCTGAAAAATGGGAATTTACTTTATGTTTAGATCTCTCCCAAAAAAATGGGATTTTACTTTCAGTTCAGGCCCCTCCTGGAAAATAGGAATTTACTTTCTACTCAGGACCCTCTTGAAAAATGGGAATTTACTTTCTGTTAAGGGCCCTCCTGAAAAATGGGTTATTACTTTCAAAAATAATGAAATCCTTCTTTGTTATAATCTTTGTTTGGGATAATTTTTGTTCTAGTTTTGATTCTGGTTTCAGGAGCCTGCCTGAAGAAAAGGGTGAGAAAATGGTAAGTCAGGATCCCGCTTGAAGAACTAGGTGATGAAATGGGAAATTGAAGAAATTACAAGTTTGGAACCTGCCTGAAGAACACGGTGATGAAATTGAAAGGCAAAAATGGCAAGTAAGAAGTCCGCCTGACGTACAGGGAGGATAAATAAAAGGCGAGCAACGAAATGAGGCAATGGAAAACCAATCAACAAGTTGAAAGAAATTGCAAGTGAGGACCCCGCCTGAAGAATAAGGTGATAAAATTCAAGTAAAGAGTCAAGGAAAGCTGCATAGATAGGATTTTGTAATTTTATTTATATTTCAACTTGTAATTTTCATTTTTTCATGTAATGACAGAGCTGCGGACCGGAACCTTGATGGAACCACATTCGACTCTCCAACTCGGTAGAGTCATCTCTTTCCTATCCTTTGAGATACCTGCCACTTGATTTCCTTATAACTTGGGTAGGTAGGATGTCAGCCAAGACTCGATTATCCTTCTTTCTTTAGTTTCTTTCTTCGAATAATGATTTGGACAAAATTCTGTCGCATTGCCTACTTCTTTGTATCAAAACACTAGGTGTTTACAATGAGATATGATTATAGTACTGACAGATAAGGTGTAAGTAGAAAACATGATGACTGAAAAACCTTTTAATGAGATTGATGTTCTACAATACACTGGCATCACTACTAGAAACTGAGAGCCTGACTTGATTACTTGTTCTATCATCTTTCCTTAGCTTAAAACCATCTTATTAAGTTTGGGAACTACTTAATATACACCTCTAAACTAAACTGCCACCACTTTACTCTAGAATCTGGGAATAATAATACGTATAATTGGTAAACTCACCCTGAATGACTATGCCCGATAATGTAAAACTTGCTGCTAGTACTTTCTTTAAGGATACGACTCTTAGCCCTCTATAGACCCAACAATCATCATGTAACTACTTAAAATTGACTAACTTAGAATTTTCAACTCATCTTTCTGTTAGCTTAACCTTCAAGGATTCAAACTTAGATTCTAACGGATAACATAGATATCCCAAAATCATTAAAAACTATACTGCCTTCATCATAATCTACAAATATCACATCTTTAAACTTATATTTCTCTTTAAACCAAGAGAACTACTATTACACCTAAACATCTGACATTAATATCGTATAGTTCATAATGGAGCTGGTAAGAATATCAATTACTACATCAATAGCCCAATTCAAACTTAGCACTCAAGGATGCTACATAAGCACACACACCATAATACTTAGCTCAAATTCTTGCTGACACTATTTCAAGCCTACTGATTTACCTTTCATATAACTATCATTACTAACTAAGCAATCATTTCATCCACCTTGATGACCATTCACTATTCAAACTTAATGTCTAGTGCTAAACATGATTAACAACCCAACCTCACATACTGTTCTCACTTGGAAGCTATAAAATAAAGCATCAAGAAATACCAGCCTACTAGAACCTCATAACAATGATAATCTATCGTAATTATATGGTATATCTTTTTAAAATTTTCTATCACATCCTCCTTCTACACCTTACAATTATTTACCCGTCTATACACCTAATTACTTCAATAGATATAGAATTTTAAACTAAACTCCTTCTTTTAACCTCTAGGGAAGATTAAATTAACAATACTCAACCACCAAAAACTTCATGAATATCCTATACTTTTCCAACATAACATTAGCAATAACTCCTTCCATACTTCAAGAAAACAATAACTCATCTTAACTAATAACTCCGTCTCTACCTTCCACTAAACTAACTCACAAGGACATATCACCTTACTACAAACTCGATCGCATGCAAAAGTTTATCTATATACATTCGATCAATCGCCATTACCATCTTTCTTGTCACTATACTTCTAAACCCATACTTTCAATTATAAGAAGGGCGTACCACTAATAAATCATAACACTAAAGGTCATAACATCCCTTAATGCAAACTCTATTTAACACTTTAGGTTCATACTATCTCCTCTCATAAGCACTATCTAGATAAAAGGGGTTAATAAGGAATCTGAATTCATAACATATTCATTCTTACCGACGCAACTCATATTGATGAGGACATACTTTAAACTTGAGAAAATTATAACACACTAGAGAGCTCTTCTCAAGCCCCTTGTGTGACTTCTGAAGTAACTGATAGTAAATCTGAGAGAAACCTCTTTGGAGAAATCGGAACTTACTGATCATCTTAACTCAAGAATAAGTCATAGATGGAGAATTATGGAGTAACACACGAATCAATAGATGATTTTGAGGGAACTACTTTACAGCACGATCTAGTGTATGAAAGAAAGGAAACTTTTCTTAAATACCATGTCGCCTCTCAAAGTAAAGTACAGATGTCTCCATACCATTTTGAAAGACTCTACTAGACACGATTTCACAAATACACTCAGTCACTTGAACCTTATGTTCTGATACAAATTTTGTAACGACCCGAGACTACCCCTTAGTTGTCATATGGTGCTTAGGATCACATGAAACTAAATAAAATACATAAATCTGAACCAAATATTCTAAATCCGATCTATATAAAGCTATATAAAAATAATTACAACTCTGCTTATATGAAAAAAAATTGGAATCAAATACATTAGTTCTACGGATAGTCTATAAAGCCTCTACTATACTGACTAAAGGTATCTGGGATGTGACTCCAACTACCACTAATCAATAAGCATGAGTAAGATAATAAAGTACATAAATAACATCTAACTGAAGTCCCCGAAATAGGAGAACACATCATCTGTTGTATGGAATTTACAACTATCTAATTGTGATATATGCACTACAACTGAACTGGTACCTACATCATTAAACAACATAGCACATACAAATATATATGGATCGGTACTTTTGGAATGTATTGAGCATGTGGGGGTGAATGCGTAAGTAAAATAATATCTCAATGTTTATATAAACTTGTAAAGAAATGCATGATGAGTGTAAATGACTCACATTGGCTTGAATAACTAAAACTTGAAAATCATAAATCATGAATAATAAAGAATACTATATAAATCTTTTGAGCTATAAAACTTAGTTCTAAAAGTTGTCTTTTACTCTTTCTGCTAGTGGAATAAGTAGGACTGAAGTTAAGTTTGTTTTTAAATCAAGTAGGCTAAGTGTAAAAGGGTTCACCTTTATCATCTTTAAACTAAAAGATGAAAATCTCATAGCTAATGCCTTATGTAAAACAATATCTAAATAAAATTGTGATCCTTTATTTTTAATTTCTAAAAGTTGTTCTACTATTCTGTTTTAGGAAACAGGGTTAGGGAGGTTCTTCTAACCGACATACACCATGTGAGCTATCATTATGTCCAACAACATCAACATTCCGCTAAGGGGAAAACCTCACATTGGGGAGAGGTGTCATACTCTTGCAAAGGAGTATACCCTAAGGTAAGCGATCACAATCTGTATCTGCATCCAAATAAATGGGAATAATCTAAATTTGTACCTATGTTGGCTCATAGTTCCTGGTCATCTAAACTAGGACACATACACAACTCGGTGATAAATACTACTCCCTTTAATTTGTATTCTCATTTTGTAGAAAATCCACTTTAAAACCAACATAAGGGTTCACAATGAAAACCAGGTATACATTTGTTTACTTTAAACTATAATCAAAAGTAAAATAAAAACTGTGAACTGGATTTCATATCTTAGCTGAAGATCAAAAGATCAAATCTTGTCCAAAATCTAAATATATAGGATACTTAAACACCATCTTCTTTGAAATATCAAAATTCAAACTAAGGCTTCGTAACCTATGTTTCAAAATCATGTCAAATTATCATAAAGTCATGCTCATTAATAAAAATCTTGAAATTCTTGAACAATTCTATTCAAGATAGTGAAATTTAACTCTCAATGTATATAAAATCACTCCACACGCAATAAAATGCAAGATTAGAGATGCAATTCAATATTTAATCACTTGTAATATCAACATCTTCAAATAATGATAATTGGGCATGAACCCTAAATAGTAAATCATGTAATTCCATGTAAATTTAACTTTACAAACTAGTTTTGTGCACATGTATGAAAGAAGTATCCTTGTTCATAACCTACATACCTTATTTGGCCTGATTCGATGAAACAAGTTGACTTTGTAAGCTTTGAGAGTGTTGTTGAAGGCTTTTCTTGATATTCTTGGCTTAGGAACTGTATGTTTTTGATTATCTTGAAGAGAACATGATTGAATCTTGAAGTTCTTGGGAGATGACCTCAAGAAGAAACTCTAATCTTATTCTTGAGGATAAAGAGTATTAAGGGTTTTTAAAACTTGTTAATGATGGCTAAGTACGTGCTTTTGGTGATTTATGTCATGGGAGATGAGGGAAAAGACCAAAATACCCATCCAAATTAATTTAAGGGTGAGGTTGATCAAGTCTGGTCATGGGTGATAACTCGTTCTGATAAGTGGTCACTTAGGTGACGGATCATCACCTCAAGTCGTCACTTAGAAGCTGAATTTAATGAGTTTTTGTTTAAGGCTGACAACTTGGGCTGATAAGTCCTCACTTAGTTGACGGGGTATCAACTAAGGTCGTCACTTTGTTGACAGACGGACATGCTGAGGTAAAATAAGTATAACTTTTCACTCCGATATTGGATTAAGGTGAAACTAAGTGTATTGGAAAGAAGACTCAAATACCTTTTATTTTATATAATGTAGGACACCTGAATTGATATATCCTTGGAGATACACTTGTTTAAAGTTGACCTTAGCTGGAGCATTTGTCAAAACTCTATTGATAGTAAAGTCCTTAGCTAGTCTATGAGTTAGGAGGATATTATGAACTCGATCAATATACGAATATATTCCCATATCATATAATTCCTAATCACACTTATATATGCATAGAATAGTTGGGTTCAAGTTTGTATGCATAGGAACAACTATTGAAATTCTAGCCCAAAAATGTGGGGTGTTACAAGGATCATGAAGTCAAAAATTGAGATATGGACTTCTACTTGAAGCTATCGCTTCTCATTTTTAGAGCTGAAATAGTCATGCATTCGTAAAACTTTATTGTTTTGTCTAATCCTAACATAAAATGAATCAATAACATATGAAAATATAGTTCCTTACAACTAAGAATGATTCGGGACACAGATTTATGGATCATGAATATCATAACGTAGATCTTGAATACATGAAAGACTGAATTTATTGAGACATCGTTGCTTCTACATTGGAGGTCGAAACATTACATGAGTTACACAGAGAACTCAATCTTTAGACATATATAGAACTGGAATACATAATACATTGGTATAATGACCTCTTAAATTGAAGTAGGAGGAATATGCTTGAATAGGAATAGGTTTATCATGATTTCTCCCCGCTACTTGCCACAATGAGGAAATTTGGGAACAACCTTTATTCACCATCTCCCCCTTAGGTCAAAGTCATAATCCTAGACTTCAGTATATATCTTTTCATTAAATCTACAAGCACAACATTCAACACAATGGGGTATCGCCGTACACACAAAAGATTAAGTTTCCCTAATAAACTATCCTTTGTAGGCATTGTTTTTCAAGAAAGCCACTCCCAACTTTAGTTAGCCTCAATAACCATCATCCTACAACTCATAGTCTCATAAATATCCACATCCACACTCCATATCGCATAGTGATCTGTTCATCACTACTCAACATTAAAATTAGACCTCTAACAACATAACTTACAACTTAACAATGTTTGCAAAACTATATCAAAGGAACATATTTCCTACCTATATTTTCTCAAATCAGCTATAAAGAACACTATACAACAACTCCTTAGTCTTCTCCAGACATCTCCATACTACAAATTTCAAGAACACTTACTAGGTATTCCAAACAATTATACACATTAAACTTTATCTAACAACATGCTACCTAAGGGATTCAACTTATTCTTATATGCCCACACTTCTTATACGCTTAATGACTCAACATAATTCATCTTTCTAACACTAGTCCCATGTATATAAATATATCATAATTATCCACTCTTTTTTCCACAATTTGCCAACCTAGGCTATTCCAAACACTAAACCAACCCAACTAATTCATTCCCACAAAATATGCATTATTAATCCCGAGCTACTATTCTCAGCACTATACTCCACATCTAAAGTTCAAGCCTATTATCTATCATAAATTATATACCGCCGGTAAAGCATGCCATATATTATACTAGTTCATCAAATTTGGAAATCAACCCAAATACTTCACTTCACTTAACTACTACCTATAATCACAACCCCTCAATGACATCGCTATTCTAACTCAAAATCCACTACATACCTTCTTACATTAAGTACTAATTTAAAACTACTAGAGAAAGGAAAATCAACTGAGGGGGGGAGGGGCGGTAAATTCACTAAATAAGAATAGACTGTCATAATCTTATAATATAACCTATTATAGTTTTATCAACAATATTCTACCTTCTTATGTCATACTTACTTACCTATGCATATATTTAGACTACTTTCAAATTACATTCACACCAATGAGTCTCTACCGTAACTTACTAACTATCTACCTCTTTTCATTAACAACCTGTACATGATTTCTACGACCACCATAACCAACTATTCTGAGATCCTTGCCTAATTTGTATATATAATAATCATAGCCAGCCACTTTCTTTACAGACTACTATACAATATACAAATAATGCTATAACATTCGTCTATCACTATAAAATAGAAGCCCACCCCTCAATCAATGGTTATACAATTAAACTAATTTGTTTACTCAAAAGTCACCCTCATTGTAACTTCTAAGCTTGTAAATTCATGTCACTAAATTTTGACCATCTTACAACTCATAGGTTATGACACTTTATTACATACTACTACTCTGGTGAAAATAATGTTCCAACATTGTGCCATACTTCATTATTTTAAGCACAACATCTACAATAAGAGTTTCAAAAAAGGACTGAATATACTCCATACCATAGGCTCAACAACACGACTGACGTAGATAGGGGTATAAGCTTAGATAAATACACTTTAAGGATCCTATAGACTTCTCTTAAGTCCTTATGCTACTTCATAATCTTTTATGACTTAATTAGAAGGGGCCACCTAATTTAGACTTTAAAATTCATCACTTGAATCGACTCAACAATGAGACATAGTTAATAAAATCATGGTGTAGAAGGAATCTGTGTAACTTCCAAAAGGACACATAATGGCACGATCTCGAACATGAAGAAAAGTGAAACATTTCAAAATGCCTAGTAGTTTCCAACTCTTCCAACTCTATGGGCTCTGCATCTGTGCCCCTGTCTACCTCCACTTCTTAAACGACGTAAGAGCTACATCTTGTAGCTGATAGGTAGCTAACTCAACACTTTCACTAGAAGTCATTCCCATAATATCAGTGACTTTCTAAACCTGATCTTGGAACTCATGTGAATCCTCTTTTGACTTAGATCCTTAGAATAGGGGAGGATTTATTCAGGTAAAGTCCTGAATCCTAGCTACAGAAGTATTGGCCACTAGGTTGGCTTGAACAACAGTTGGCCATTCACTCTGAGCTGCTACAGAATTGGCTAGAGTAGTGAATGAAACTCTAAATTCTGCATGAGAGACATGCTCATCCAGGGTATCAGCCTAAACGGGCTGAGGTACTGACTGATTTTCGCTTCTCCTTTCATTAGTCCTTTTGGGAGGCATGTTCTATAAACAAAAGGAATAAATAGATTAGACTGAGATTTTAAATTGAGCTCATGCTCACTTGCACGATATGAATACTAAAAAAATGGAAAATTTTCCTAAATATCTCATATTCTCTTGTCTATAAGTGTGGCACGCTACACACCCATGCACAAGACTCTACTTGATGCAGCTTTTAAACTCCCTAGGACTCTGTTGAACCTTAGGCTTTGATACATAATTTGCAACACCCCGAGTATGTACCCCAGACGCTACACAGTGCTTACGACCCCGAAGGACCACAAGCTAACCCATGACTAATATATCCTTTTAGCATTGAATAATAATACTCTAATAAATATGGAAAATTGGTTGTAATTTCATAAGGTTCAATATCTGAAATATTGATAAAGTATATTACTAAAATAATAACTTGTAAAACTAAATACTTTCTAAAAGTCTAGTCTGAAAACCTCTAAATTGAATTGTTTGAATGTGGAGTTGATAGGGTAATCCCCCAACTAACTCCATCTACTAAAATACTGAGTCTACTAAATTATTGAAATAAAAGAATATCTTTGAGTGATGTGGAAGCTCAATTTTAATCTATCTATGTGATGTCGGGAACCTGAGCATCCGAATTTATGATATGAGACATCATAACACAAATAAAGAGTATACATCAGTACATGGAATGTACTGGTATACTAGATAAGGTAAGGCTAAATGCAAGGGTTCATATGCATGATCAATAACTGACTGAATGATATAGAGTAACTGAACATGAG
Organism: Capsicum annuum; assembly: GCF_002878395.1. NCBI lineage: Eukaryota > Viridiplantae > Streptophyta > Magnoliopsida > Solanales > Solanaceae > Capsicum > Capsicum annuum. Next base: position 459,048 of record NW_025831170.1, on the reverse strand, counting down.
AGTATATGGATAACTGATACTGCTGTAAGTACTGAGTATGCACTCTGTACATATAAATAAATACTGTGTCTGAAGCTAAGTCCTGAGTTTTGATACAATGTAACAGATATCTGAAGTTACTGATAACTAAGTTACTAATACTGAATGACTGTATCTGACATTCCTGATTTTGTAGAACTTAACTAAGTTCTATACTAAAGACTAAAACTGAAACTGTGGGAGGTAATCATGTAAACGGCATACCCTAAATAATATAAGTAAGTTGGGGTCCAACCTGTGATCCCAGTAGGAAGGGGTCAGTACTGTGCCACGGCTAAAGACACTGAAGAGTCACCCTCGACAGGTAGATGCCTTAAATGAGTATTGTGGTACCCTCTATTGGAAGGTAAAACATCTCATCAATCCTCAATTGGCAGGTTGATGTATCAACCTATGCTGTTTTAGTAGTTCTAGAATGAAAGGATTGTTTTTAAGGATCACACCATCTACTGGAAGGTGAGACCCCATCCTTGGGTTAACTTGATTCTAAATCCTAGTCCCAACTGAATGACACTGAATTAGACTAGAATACTACTGAGTTTACTGAGTTTTCCTGAGTTCTGTAACTGACTGAGTTCTATTGAGTTCTATAACTGACTGGATTCTACTAATTGGGACGTGACTGATACTATTTTGTAACTGACACTGGCTTTAGATAAATAACGGCATTGTTTGATATTAAATACCCCCAGAACTCGATAGCATAAAACAAAGTCATAGCATAATCTTGAATAAAATAAAAATGTTCACTAAGTCATAATTCATTCATAGAGGCATTTCATCAAACACTAGTAATTCATTAACTTGTACATGAATGGGGAAGGCATGTTAACATGCTGTAATGGCATTATTTCATTCTCATGGACAATTTATCAAGCACATGGAAGACATAACTGAATCTTTAAATCATAAAAACTTAGGGTTAACATGGTTTCAACAATCAACTTGCAAATTGAAGGGTTTATCATGAATATCATGTAAACCAACACATACTAGGATCAATTCTTGGAACTTGTAATATAAATCAAAGATAAAAACACAACAATAACATGAACATGAATTCATTTTAACTCAATCATGGAAACTCTTAAATACACAATTTTTGTATTTTGAAAAGGGTTCTTGGACTTCATGGATGAAACGAGCCGATGAATAAACACCTAACATACCTTGGGTTGTTAATTCTCAAAGTTCTTGGAGAAATTCTTGAGATTAACCTTGATTTCTTGGAGCTAGGGTATTGCTATTTAAGAGAGAATGCTTTTTTATCTTGAGTAAATAATGAACAATTAGTGCTCCTTTAGGGTTAAATTTTGAGTTTAGGACTAATTAGGGCCGTGGAAAAAGTACCAAACTACCCCTGGGAATAATATAAATTTGTCATTGAAAACCCCGATTTGGGCACCTTGGCGTGACACACCACTATCGCACTAAGACGCTGGAATCCATTGGAAACTATTAAATAAGACAACTAGGAAATTGACCTGTGGTGCGACGCAATCCAATTGCGGAGCGCCACTGGAAATCGACAATTATTGAAATGACTAGTGGCGCGATGCGGTCGTATCACATTGCCATACTGGATGAGACCTACAAGTTTACCATGATGCGGGGTTATCACGTTGACGAACTGGTGAATTACCATTTGGCATGCCTCCGCGATGCGCTAAAGTTCTAGTTGACACACTGTTTTACTAAAATGGTTCTAACTCTTCACCCGAGTATTGGATTTGGGTGAACTTTATATCGTTGGAAAGCTAACTGAATTTCCTAAGAATTAGTAAGCTCTAAACTGAAAAATACTAAGTATTTAGAAAAATTATATAGAATAAATCACGTACTGACAGTTAAAATAAGCTATGGAAATACGGAGTATTACATTTCATATGTATTCAAGACTATTCACATCACGTAGGACCCCACATAGTCAAGTGTGTCACATAATATCTCAACTTCAACAATTACATCGCATATAGGCCCCCACAAGGGTACAACACATTTATTGATATTTTTCATCATTAGTACCCTCCCTTAGAATGCATTTTGTATACAAATTAACTACCTAACCCAGTCTGAAAAATATAAGCCATAACCTACCTCAAGGCCAAAATTGGCCCTTAACAATTTAACCAATGACCCTACTTCTCAAGAACTATCCCAAGATAAACTTAAACAAAGAAATTTAGTATGTACGCATAAAAAAAAGACAATGTTACCCAAATGGCCTAATTTTAATTCAAGGTTAAAATAGACCCCCAAAGTGGGTTCTTATAAAGAAGGGGAAAATCATAACTTTATTTCAAAAATATGTTTCCCATACCTTTAGGAACCTACAACTAAAAACTCAAGTCAAAAATTGTGTTTAAAATGAGGTTCATATTAATGCAAAACAATTTTTGAATTTTATCAGGTAAAACCATTGAAATCCGTTTTAAATCAAGAATTAAATTTATTTAAAGGTTAAATAGAGTAAAAACTAGTAATTATAGGATTAGGAACATTATTCAAGTAAAAAGAAGTGGAATTAGAGTTTAAAATTAATCCCTAATGTTTTGGTGTTGTGAGAAATTAACTAAGAAATTCACTAAGAAAAGGGTGAATTCTTACCTTAAATCCCAACCTTTAATTTTATGTTGTCACCCTATTCTAGGGTTTTTGGCTCTCAAGAATGAGTAAGAAATGACCAATTCGCGACCTAAGAGGTCTATTTAAACCCATACTAGATTCTTAGATGTTGTAATCACAATATTTAGACCACAATCGCACTATCTGGTGTTAGAAACAAATAATCCGATCGCAACACACCTTAGTGCAATCTCAATATCCCCTCAACAAACTGAGGTGCTATTGCAAGCCTAGATGGTGTGATTACAGAGGCACCAGATGACCTAAAACTTTAGAAACTTTCCAAATTTCTACAAAGTCCTCGGGAGTTATTTAGAATCCCATATACATAAATGAACTATGCAACCTCACTAAATTCGATGCTCCAAACTGAATAGCAATACCAGATTTTCAACAAGACATCATTTTCACAATGTTAACCCCCAAAACCTGAAATCATAATTTTCCAAATCGATGGTCGAAATGAGATTTAAAAACCACAAAACCTCACAAAACTTGTTATCACCCTAAAATCGATGTTTTGAATCTGTTGGTGTAGCCTGTTTATCCATCCATCACATGGATCAAAAGATAACCACAGAAGTCCATAATAAGGCACTCAAAGCCTCCAAAAGGCATAATATCGCATAAATGGTACAAAAATACATTGGAAATCATTCCAATCAACCCCACAAGACATAAATACATTAATACAACTACAGAGAGAGGTTAAACAACCAAATTTTACAGTCAAATAACACAAAAACACATATTTCACGTATTTTAAATCAAATTTGTATATTGTTACATCATCCACCACTAAAATTCTAGTTATATCAAAAACTAAGGAAAGGAAATACCCAAATCAACAATGAGGTAGAGATATGAACTATGCATATTAGACTCGACCTAAAAAGTAGCCTCATCTACAGGTCGATGTCGCCATTCAACTTTACCCACAGGGATAACTCTAAAGCACAACTGTCTAGCATTCCTAGCCAAAATAGAGACCAACTCTTCAACGAAATACAATTGCTCATCTAATTGAACTGACTCCTAACAAATGACATGAGACTCATCCAGAATATAACGGTAGAGCCTAGAAACATGAAAAACTATATGAACGATCGATAAATTTGGAGGAAAAAATAACTCATACGTCATATCATCAAGAGTTCGAAGGATCTCAAATGGACCTATATACCTGGGTCTAAGCATAAATCTCTCCCCAAACCTCATCATATCCTTCATGGGAGAGACTCAAAGAAAAAAAACAATCACCTATATCAAATATCATGGCACAAAATTTATGGTCCGCATAGTACTTATGACTAGTTTAAGTTTCCTGAAACCTATCATAAATGATCCCAACACTATCCAATGACTCATGAAGACAGTCTATCTCTCGACGTCTAACCTTAGAAACATCAAACTAACCCACTGGCGAGCGACTATCACCTACCATACAATGCCTCAGAAGAAGTCATATAGATATTAGAATAATAAATAATATTTTAAGAAAACTCTTCTAAAGCTAAATATTGCTCCCACTGGCTACAAAAATCCATCACAAATGTGAAGAGCATATCCTTCAGAACCTGGATAGTCTACTCTAACTGTCCATCAGCCTGGGGTTGAAATATTGTGCTAAGATCAATCTGAGTGCTCAACTCATCCTAACAAATCTTCCATAAGAGAAAAGTGAACATAGAACTATGATGTGAAATGATGGAGACCAACATACAATAAAGTTACATAATCTCACGAATATAGATACGAGCTAAGCACTTCATAATGAAAGAGACCTACACCAAAAAGAATTGAGCAGAGTTGGTCAATCGATCTACATAACCCAAACACTATCAGATCTATGGAAAGTGTGAGGCAATCCAATAATAAATGATCTTTTCCTATTTCCACTTAGGAATGGTTAACCTTTGAAATAAACCATCCGATCTTGTAGGTTCAGCCTTTACCGATTGATATTAAAGGGAACGATTTATAAAGTTTGCTACATCCTTGCTGATACCACTCTACCAGTATTGTTGCCTCAAATTATGGTATCTTTTAGTCACACCGAGATAGATGAAATATTTGGAATAATGGGATTCCTTATAGATTAACCTAATCCATTCACCCACTCTAGTCACATAAATATGACCTCTAATTTACAAAACTCTATTAAAATCAAGTGAGGCTTCCTTAGCCTCACCACTCAATTATTTATCTTGAATTGATCTCAATTTTGCATCATCAAACTAATGAGCTTGAATCTTCTCCAATAAAGAACATGTAACCTCCATAAATTCCAAAACACGCCTAGGTGTCAAAATATCAAGCCTAACCATCTAGTTAGATAAAGATGAAACCTCTAAGGCAAAAGGCCTCTCTAGGTTCAAAAGATGTGCCAAGCTACCCATACTAGTCGACTTCTGGCCCAACGTATCTACAACCACATAAGCCTTGCTAGGATGATACAAAATGGTCAAGTCATAATCCTTTAGCAACTCAAGACAATGGCATTGTATTATATTAAGGAATTATTGGGTGATGAAGTACTGAATGCTATGATGATCCAAGAAAATCTCACTATGAAATCTACATAGATAGTGCCTTCATAACTTCAAAGCAAACACAACTGCACACAACTCCAAATGATGGGTAGGGGTAATTATTTTAATGAGTCTGTAACTAATGATATGCATAAGAAATTACCTTTCTCTCTAGCAACAATACAATACCCAATCGAACACCTAAAACATCACTAAACACGGTAAAACCGGCACCCTCTTTGGTCAAAGTCAAGATAAGGAATGAATCAAAAAATCCTTGAAATTTTTAAAGCTTGACTCGCATACATTAGACCACTAAAAAGAACTTTTATTCCGTGTCAACTTAGTCAAAGGAGCTATAATAGATGACAACCCTTAACTAAATGCTGATAAGAACCTACCAAGCCAATAAAACTCTGAATCTCGAAAGGCAAAATAGGTTTAGAACAATCACAAATAGAGGTTTATTGTTGTTTTTTTAGATTTTGTTTATTTTTAGTTGGTGGAGTTAGTTTGGGACACGTTCCATCAACTCCACAGTTCAGACAATTTAGAGGTTTTTCAGACGAATGTATTAGTATTTAGTTTTTTGTGTTTTAAGTATGTGTAGATGTGTTGAACCTTATTTCAAGTTTTAGTATTTATTTCAGATATTATGTAGTACACAGGTAGAGATATAAGAAAAAAGGGTTAGATTATGGTCCTTCTGGTCCATAAGCACCGTGTGATGTCTTGGGATAGAAAACCGGGGTGTTACAAACTTGGTATCAGAGCCTAAGGTTCAAGAGTGTCCTAGGGAGTCTAAAAATCCATATCTAGTAAAGTTTTGTGCATGGGTGTGTAGCACGCCACATTTATGTACAAGAGGCTACGGGATGTTCTTAGGAGCTATTTTCCTTCTTTTAGTGATCATGTCCTGCAAATATGCATGAGCTCAAGTTGATCCTCAGTCTAATCTATTTATTTTTTCCAATTACTGAGTATGCTTTCTCGTAAAGATTTTGTCCATAGGGTTGATGACCAGCCCCCACAGCCGGTCGAGTCTGAGAGTGAGAGTGTCACATATAGAGTTTTGGGCAGCTCTTCAGGCGCTATCCCAAGATATGACTAATGTTTGGAGAAATCGTCAGGCTACAGTCCCACCTAAACAAGATGGGAATCCTTCCACATCCAGGGGTAGAAGTTTTATGAAAATGAACCCGCCAGAATTCTTTAGGCTAGTAGTAGGTGAGGATCCGCAGTCCAATTTATAAGAGGTAAAGAAGATCACCCAGATTAGGCTTGTTTCTTAGGAGGAGAGTGTGGATTTAGCATTATATAGGTTGAAGGATATTTCTCATGATTGGGTAGTGATGTGGGAGAGGAGTAGAGGGGAGAATGAAGCTCCTATGACTTGGTTGGATTTTTAGAGTTCCCTTTCTAGATAGATTTTTTTTTCTAGAGATGAGAAAGGCTAAGGTAGAAGAGTTCATGAACCTAAGGCAAGGTTCTATGATTGTGAAAGAGTATTGTCTTAAGTTCAACCAATTAGTTAAGTATACTCCTGACTTGGTAGCTGATCCAAGAGCGAGTATGAGTATATTTTTTTCTGGGGTGTCGAGTTATATATTGAAAGATTATAGAGCTGATATGATCAATAGAGATATGAACCTTTCTAGGATAATGATACATGTACAACAGATTGAGGTTTATAAGATGAAAGAGAGAGAGAGTGTGAGCAAGAGAGCCAAGACAGGTAGTTGTGGTTTCTCTCAGGTAGGGTCCTAGAGTTGTAGTCATTCTCGAGATGATCAGAGATTTATCGTTCCTGCTATATCTTTAGCTAGTATTCTTACACCTATGTTCGAGGGTTTCAGTTCAGATATAGCACCAAGCTCCGTAGCCCAGAGTAGTGATAGTGGTGTTTATACCCATCTGCTTTGTAGAGAGTATGTCAAGAGCTAGAAAGGTTTGTGTAGAGCCGATAGTGATGTATACTTTGGGTGTGGTGAGCCAGGCCATAGAATGAGAGATCGTAGAGTGCTGAATCAGAAGGGTAGACTCCATACGCGTCAAGCTATCCTTGATCAGGAGGATTCCCCAAACTAGACCCGGGTATGTTATGAGCCTTTCATCCTTATGACATGAATTGTTAGAGCCTTTGCTCCCATTTTGAGATTTATATGGTATCATGAGTCATGTATGAGTTTTAGGTTTCGATCGGTCAATTATGACCCAGTCCGTAGGTGCCCCATTCGCCACCCCAGTATTTCAGCAAAGTGTATTTGGAGGGACATAGATTCCCAAGGGGGAGATTCCCCATAGTATTTTGATGTTTTCATGTCCTTAGGTTCATCCAGATGCATGTTTAGATTTTCTTTATGAAGTTAGCATCAGTTGCTATTGCATTTTCAGTCATGGTTTTGAAAGTCAGTTCAGTCAGACATTCATGCATTAGATATGCACAGTCAGTTGAAAGCGTTTAGCTTGTCAGCATGTGCTCAGTTTTGCATCCATTATATCATCCCAGTGAAGATAATTCAACTATGAGTATCTTCAGTCGAGTATTCCAGTGAATAAGCTTTCCATCGATACCAAATTTTCCTAAATCAGACACTCGGGTGAAGAGTTAGAGCCATTTTAGTGAGACAGTGTGCCACCTATCCCCTTAGTGCATCGTGCAGACAACCAAAATGGCAATTGTCAATTTCTAGTGGACCTCCGCAATTCCTCCACATCGCGGTGAAGTTCTAGTTCGTAACAAGTTGCCAAAATTATCCCTACTGCATCGCAGCACTAAGAAATTTCCCAATTGTCCAAATCCAGTGAAGGAACACGATCCCGGCGCATCTCGCTAAGGCCAAAAATTGTGATTTTTCAGTTTAAAATATCCAAGGGCTTTTTGGTCTTTTCACCTTATCCCCACCCTCTATATATACCCGATTAAGGGCTTTCATCCCTCATTTTCTCTTTCTCCAACTAAAAACTAGGGTTTCTAAATTCCAAAATCCTCTCTCCTTTTTCAACAAATTAAGAGAGATCAAGAGAGAATTAAGAGAAACCAAGAAGTCTTTCGATGGCTCTTAAGAAAAGAGTTTCCACAACGTATGTAGATGTTGATTCTTGGGTCCTTTTCATCCAAGAAGCTCTAGTACCCTTTTCTAAATATTAAAGAATTTATGTTTTTGAATTTTAATGATTCTTTTGAGATGAAATTGATATTTTTACTATGGTTGAGTTGTGATTCATGTTTGTTTACAAGATTATCAAGCCTTGGCCCTAGTATGTGGTATTTATGTGGTAAATAGATTATGTTCTTGTTGTTGATATTGAATGACTCCCAAGATGGAATATTTTCATGGTTTGTATAAATCTATGAGATTAGGTGAGTTGGAAACATATAAAATTGGTTGATTAGGGTGAGTATGTCGATGAATACACCTATGCCTAAGTTGTGAATGTATGGTGTCCGATGAAATGTCTAAGAGACTAGAAATCAAGTATTGTAGTTAAATAGTGAGAGTAGATGGATGGATAGATAGCATATTGTTATATACACTCCCTTTTGATGGATAAGACTTTGAGAACTATGTGTATCGTGAAATGACCAAGTGAATGAATTACTGCACAATAGTAAGAAATCCCAATAGGTGTAAAACCGTACATGTCTTGTGGTTGTTGAAAGACCGCAGTGAGTAAGTTGAGACAAGATAGTGGTAAATTTACCCAAGTAAGTACTATTTGATATATGAAAAGCTTGCCATATATGCCAAGTGGTTAGCAAGTAAGTTATGACATGATACTGTAAAGTTTCCCCAAATTATATGATATCCGAATATATAGCAAGATTGATATAGGTATGAAGTACTTGATATAAGTCCTTGTTGAATGAGGTATAATCTAATAGCATGTCTACCCTAGGCTAGTACATGATGGTGAACCGATGTTGATGATCCTTGAATGTTTGAAGTAACCCTTTGGTGATTGTGGTGATACATGAATTGTTGTAATGATGAATGAATGCTTGAAATAATGAATGAATGATTATATTTTACTTTTATGTTATTGAGTACTAGAGGTATTTATACCCGACAATAGAGCTGTTGTCTAGAGCCCGTGTCAATTTCACAATAATTCCAATCGAGCTATAATTCTCAGAACTCAATGAACTACAGAAATTCTATATCCTCAAATAGTTATAGAACTTGAGAAATCTCAGGAATCTCTGTTATCTTGGTATTCTTTGTATTGGTAGTAATCTAGCCTTAGTGTTGTACTTAACTCAAATCTTGTAGTATTCTAGTGTTTATTTCTAGCCTTGTTAATGACCGAGTAATCTATTTAAATTTTGTATCATCAGTCAGATACCGTGATTCAGTAGTATTCTGTCAGATACGGAACAATGTGAATTCAGATTAACTCAGTCAAATCATTTGAGAAATATGATCAATGTCAGATTCAGCCTAGTTTGTGTTTGGTTAAAAGTTCAGTTTAGAGTCCTTCAGTTAGGAGTAGAAACTAGCACCGAGCGAGGGAAGGGATAGAGATTCCTCCCTTTATAGAGAGAGAGGTCGGAGTCGTTAGTAGAAATCCTTGAACTCTAGAACTACGCAGACAGTGCAAGATAGAGGAGTCCCCATCAGTAGAGGATGTCACTGTCAGAGAGGTTGACTATTATATTGCCTCAAGTTGACTTCCTACAAAGTTCATCCCATTAGGGAGCCTTGACCAAAGAGTGAGTCTTTACCCGTGGCACGGTATTGATGCCCTTCCAGCTGGGGTAATAGGTTGGACCCCACCTGTGGTAGGTTGGGGCATGTCGATTAAGTGAGTACTTCCCACAGTTTTAGTTACAGTTTCAATTTCAATATCAATCTTCAGTAATCAAGATCGTCAGATATAGTTATCTATCATTATGAGGAGCTCAGATAGTTCCATTGATTCATGGACCATCCCATCAGATAGGATTGGTCTCATATACAGTTGTTTGATATCATATTTAGAGATAAGCCACCAGATAGGCTTAATTCACAGTGTCAGATTCTATTGGGTATCCTTGTTGTCAGATTTTAATTTAACCATATTTCTTATCATTGATATAGTTTCTAAATATCATCCATTAGAAAGGTTGATATCTAATCCTTTCAGTCGAAAGCAGTAAGCTCAGAATTCAGTCCTTGATGTAAATGCATTCAGATTCTCAGTTATCAGTATCAGATAAGTCAGTGGTTCAATATCTTAGCGTCAGTAGTGAGTTCAGTCTGCAATAAAGGGGTCTCCAAGTTTCAGTACCTAGTTTTGATGATCGTGTTTATGGTCTGTGCATTCATGTATGTGTTCTTTTGAGACTTTTTCATGATTATTCAGTTTAGATATTGTGCACGCATGAGCCTTTGCATTAAGCATTTCCTGAACTGTTACATGAGTGCTTGACTGAATATGCAATGGTACTTGATACCAAGTTTCTAATGGTAACATGAGCATGAAGCTGCATACAAAGTTTGTAATGAACACCGAACATTAAATAGAGTAAGCTTAAGGAGAACTATTACCTTGATCTTGATCTGAGTTAGCGAAGAAGATATGAGGATACTTAATATGTATGTCTTCTTCTGCTTCCAAAGTAGCTCCCTCAATGGACTTATTTCGCCAAAGAACATTAACTAGAGGGACTTCTTTGTTCCCCAATCTACAAGTCTGATGTCTAAGATTTCAACTGGAATCTCTTCATAAGATAGCATGTTCTTATCATCAATGCTCTGAATAGGGACTACAGCTAATGGGTCACCTATCCACTTCTTGAGGAAAAAGACATGAAAGACTGGATGAACTGAGTCTAGATCTAAAGGCAATTCAAGCTCATAGGATACCTTGCCAAAACGACTGTGAATCATGAAGGGACCGACATATCGGAGACTGAGCTTCCCCTTCTTGCCGAATCTCTTCACTCCCTTAATGGAAGAGATCTTTAGATAGACATAGTCACTAATATCAAACTGGAGATCTTTTCTACAAATATCTGCATAGGACTTCTGTCAGCTCTGAGCAGCCCGGAGTCTTTCTCTGATCAACTGGACTTTTTGTAAGCCGTCGAATACTAAGTCAGGCCCTACGATTGAGGCATCACTAACTTAGAACCAACCAATTAGAGATCTACATCTCCTACCATAGAGAGCTTCAAATGGATCCATCTAAATACTGGAATGATAGTTGTTGTTGTGTGAAAACTCAGTCAAAGGTAAGTGGTCTTACTAACTTCCCTTGAAATCTATTGCACATGCCCTTAGCATATCTTCTAACATCTGCATGGTCCTTTCTACTTGACCATCTGTCTGAGGATAAAAGGTTGTACTAAGATGAACTTGGGTACGAGGACCATTTTGGAATACTTTCCAAATATGAGAAATGAACTGGGAACCACTATCTGACATAATAGACAATGGAATACCGTGTAATGTGACCAACTCTTTGATGTAGATCTTGGCATAATCTTCGGTTGAATAAGTGGTATAAATTGGAAGGAAATGAGCTGATTTGGTCATACTATCTACAATGCCCCAAACTTAATTGTGCTGATGACGAGTTCGAAGTAAACCCATCACGAAGTCCATATTCACAACTTCCCACTTCCAAGTAGAAATACTAAACTCCTGCATGGACCCACTAGCCTTCTGATGCTCTATCTTAACTTTCTGGCATGTAGAGCACTTAGCCATAAATTCTGCAATGTCTCTCTTCATCCCACTCTACTAATAGATTTCCGTCCCCTAGTTGAATAGAGTAGTGCACACCATGTTCTTCTGTAAGAATTCGCTGCCTTAAGTCATCTATACCTGGAACACAAAGACGATCCTGACCACGAAAGATACCATCTCCTTCTTGGGGGAAAACCTCTACTTTCTGATCATAAGATGACTTTTTCAACTTGACAAGGTTGGGATCTCTATCTTTCTTTTCTTTAACCTCAGAAACTAGAGATGATTCTGAACTACTCTGAACCCATATATCACCCAAACCTGTATCGACTAAGCGACCGGCTAGTCTACCAAGCTAATGGACTTCTTGAGCTAACTTTTTCTTAATGTCCTCAACATGAGAAACACTACCCATGGATAGTCTAGTAAGACCGTCAGCTATTACGTTGGCCTTGCCTGGATGATAAAGGACACCCATGTCATAATCTTTCAAGATCTCTAACCACCTTCTCTGATGAAGACTAAGGTCTTTCTAAGAAAATACATATTGAAGACTTTTATGATCTGTGAACACATCTACATGAACACCCTATAGATAATTCCTCCAAATCATTAAAGAAAATACTATGGCTTCTAACTCAAGATCATGAGTAGGGTAATTCTTCTCATGGGTCGTACGTTGTCTAGAGACATAAGCAATGACCTTACCATACTGCATCAGGACATAACCCAAACCTACTCTGGATGCATCAGAATACATTACGAACCCATCTGAGCCATCTGGAAGAGCCAAAACTGGAGCTGAGGCGAGTCAAGTCTTCAACACCTGAAAACTCTTCTCGCAAGGATATAACCACTGAAACTTGACTTTCTTCTGAGTTAATCTGGACATATGGGATGCAATAGAAGAAAATCCCTCAACAAACCGTATGTAATATCCATCCAAACCCAAGAAACTCCTAATATCTGATGGAGAGATAGGTCTGGACCAGTTTTTTACTACTTCGATCTTTTAAGGATCAACTCAAATTCTATCACCAAAAATGATATGACCAAGGAATGCTACTGACCTTAGCCAAAATTCTCTCTTACTGAATTTGGCGAACAGTTGATGATCTTTGAGAGTTTGAAGAACTATCCTGAGATGGTCTGTATGATCATGCTCACTATGGGAATTAACCAGAATATCATCTCTGAAGACTATGACTAGCATGTCCAAGTACTGCTTGAACACACGGTTCATCAAGTCATACCAAATGACATTACTAGAAATTCGAAGTGACCATAGCGAGTTTGGAAAGCTATTTTTGAAATGTCATATTCCCTAACTCTGAGCTGATGATTGCCAGATCTAAGATATATCATAGAGAAATACCTGGCACCCTGAAGTTGGTCAAACAAGTCATCTATTCTGGAAGAGGATATTTGTTCTTGATCGTGATCTTATTGAGTTAGCGGTAGTCTATAAACATTCTAATAGAACTGTCCTTCTTGTGCACGAATAATACTGGAGCACCCCATGGGGAAACATTAGGCCTGATGAATCCCTTATCTAAGAGATCCTTCAATTGTTATTTCAGTTCTCTGAGTTCTGCTGGTGCCATTCTGTATGGAGGAATAGAGATAGGTTTAGTATCCGAAAGAAGATCAATACCGTAGTCTATTCGCCTTACAGGAGAAATTCCTGGAAGATCTTCGAGAAAGACATCTAAATATTCATTCACTACTGGGACTGATTCAAGATCGGGAGTCTTAGAGCTAGTGTCCTTAACTCAAATAAGATGATAGACATATCCTTTAGATATCAGTTTCCTTGAGAAAATGTATGAAATAAGCTGACCCCTGAAAGCGGATACACTACCCTTCTACTCAAGGATGGGTTCATTTGGGAACTGAAAATAGACTATTCTATTTCTCCAGTCGAATATGGTATAGTGGGAATGAAGCCAATCCATGCCGAGAATGATATCAAAATCAGTCATCTCTAATTCAACTAATTCTGCTGAAGTGACTTTTCGAAATATCATAACTTGACAGTTCCTATATACCCACCGGGCTATGATGGTTTTACCCACTAGGGTAGAGACTGAAAAGGGATCTGCTAGGATTTTAGGACTGATTCTGAAATCGCCTTCTATATAGGGAGTAACAAAAGACAAAGATCTCCTGGATCTAGCAAAGCATAAACATGCACATAAAAGATCTATAACATACCAGTAACTATATTAAGAGAATTTTCCTAATCTTGTCGGGACTAAAAAGCATAGAGACGATTTGGGCGTTTTCCTATAGTACACTAGAGGTGGAACCCTACTAATTTGGGTGACCGGACTGAGCTAAGGAGCGATTTTTTTGACTCTGAGGACATGGCTAAGGACAGTACCTGACTTTTTTTCCTGGCTTGCCACATCTGAAACAAATACCACTGCCATCTCTGCAAATACCCTGATGGTACGTACCATAAGTTTCGCAAAGAGGATAGGTGCGGGAACTACTAATACTACCTTGGGTCATAGATCCTTGAACTGTATCTTTGTTACCCTCTCTAAACTTAGTAACTGGAGCACTGGCTAAAGAAAGACCAAGAACTGATGAATTAGGACAAAACTGAGAACGGTTTCCTCCTTCTGACTTAGGCTGAGCTTTGTTGAAACTACCTGTCTTCACTCTTATATTCTTCTTCTCCCTCATCTTAATCTTTTTCTCCTCAATCTAATGAGCATGATTCACAAGCCTGGCTAAAGTCATGTCACTATTCAGCATGGCAGATCTGCACTCATTAACCATGCTATCATTCACCCCTGAAATGAACTTACTCATCCTTACCCTGATATATAAAAGCACAAGAGGGGAATATCTGGCTAATTGAGTAAACTTTAGAGAATACTCATTCACTGTCATATTGCCCTGCCTGAGGTTGATGAATTCTAGCACCTTAGCCTCTCTAAGCTCTTGGGGAAAGAATCTATCTAAGAATATAGTGACAAACTCCTCTCACTCTATAGGACCTGTATCATCTGACCTTTTTGACTTCCACTATTTGAACCAAGTATGAGCCACATCCTGAAACTGGTATGCGATTAACTCAGCACTCTCAATAGTAGTCACCCCATGATGTCTTTCACTTTCTAAACTTGATCAATGAATTCCTAAGGGTATTCATCTACTTTAGACCTGTGGATGGATGGAGGATTCATTTGGGTAAAGTTCCTAATCCTGGCTGCAGCTGAATTGGCCACTGTATTGGCTAGAATGACAGTTGGTTATTTATTCTGAGCAGTAACTGAGTTAGCAAGAGTAGTGAATGTAGCTCAGAATTCTGTATAAGAAACATAATAGCCCAAAGGATCTTTAGGCTGGGGGGCTGACTGATTTTTATTTCTTCTTTGAGAAGGCATGTTCTGTAAAAGAAAGGGAGAAACGAGTTAGACTAAGAGATTGACTTAAGATTATGCTCACTAGCATGATACGAATACTTAAAGACGGAACACTGTTCCTAAAACTTCTTATAGCCTCTTGTGCATAAATATGCCGCGTAACATACCCATGTACAAGACTCTACTAGATACGACTTTCAAACTTCCTAGGACTCTATTGAACTTGGATCTGATACAAGGTTTGTAACACCTTGAATTTGGTACCCAGAATGTTATATGGTGCTCGTTACCTTGAAGGACCACAAGCTAACCCATTACTGATATTTGTACCTGTACACTGCATAAAATAATGAATAATGCAAAAACATGAATTGAAAGGCCATAAGGTTCAAAACTAAACATAATCTGAATAATATAACATCTATATGGGGTAATAGAATAGCCATAACAAAGCTGAACATACTGAAGTCTAAAACATGATAGTCTAAAAAGCCTCTAACTGACTGAACTATTTGAGTAAGGAGTTGATGGGACATGTCCCCAACTAACTCTAAATAATAAAATAATTAATTAGATAATAGAGAAATAATCATGTCCTTGAATTATGAGGACTCACTTCTAACTATGACTGCTAAAACTAGAATCTACTACTGATTTGGAGGTCGTGTCTTTAAACCTATGGTATAAGAAACCATAGCTCAAATGCGTCACTACTGTGAATGTACTAGTATGTATGTGGGGTAGGTTGAATTCATGGTGTTCATATGCATAAAAAATACTGGCCAACTGACTAATTTGAATGTGAGAATACAGGCATGCATATATAGTAACTATATCTGAAATCGTGATAACATGAGTACAGAATCTGAATTCTAATAACATAACATACTTATAACTGATATAACTGATAAAATGAGTGATTGTATCTTACAGTCCTGAATTTGGTGGAACTATTTGAGTTCCGTTTTGTATCTGAGTTTACTATTTCTGACAGTCCTAGATTCGAAAGAACTATCTAAGTTTATTTATTGAGATTGATACTGAGATTATTGGAGGTAGTCATCTAACCTAAATGCTCCAAATGATGCATTATATTTAAATTGGGTCCTAATCTATGCCCTGATTATAAGGGTGTGAATACCACGCCACTAGTAAGGATAACAATGGAGTGACCCTAATACAACATGTAACTCTAGTGAGCATGGTGGGAACCCTCATGTAGTAGGCTAAGATACCTTATCTACCCTCATATAGTAGTCTATGATGTCTAAAACTATGCTGGCTACATAGTTCTGGAATGCAAGGATTGCTTTTAAGAATCACACCATCAAATAACAGGTGAGCTCCCATCCTTGGGTTCACGCGGTGCTAATTTCTTCTTCCATCTGAATAGACACTGAACATAATTTACTGAAATGAACATGGACTGAGTTACTAAATTTCGTTGACTGATGGAACATTATTAATATGTGACAACTAACTATGTATATGAGATCATGGAGATTTCATGAGTCATAAGACTGTCTGAAGTCTAAGGATTGATAGCTTGAATAAGAGTATCGGGAAAACATGACATGGCTCTAGGCATACAACTAATATTTCGGGTACAAGTACCCCTAGGACTTGATGGAATGAAACTGACCAAGCATAACTTACTTGAACATATAACTAACATCGTAATCTATAATACATTTATAGAAGCATTCCATCAAAACATGTGATAGGCATAACTTGTTCATACATGGGGCTTTCATGATATCATACTAGTTGGGCATTGTTCCTTCATCTAGAAATTTAATCAAACACATGGTTTGGCTTTCTTAGAATTGGATCTTCTATGAAAACCCTAGTTTGTTCTTGAGAGATTTTTGAGAGAAGAGAGTGTATTTTGGGTGAAGAGTGGCTGAATAACATGTTAAAGGGCTTAAATAGGGGTGGGAAGTTGACCTTTTAAACCTTGGACGCGTCATTTAATTTCAGTAAAATTTTCCTGAATTGAACCCCTAGCGAGACGTGGTGCTATTATGTCATGTCACTAGAATTTGACAATTGGTAAACTGAGGGATGGCGTGATCTGGAGCCATCGCGTTGCACCTTCTTTTGTGACCTAGAACTTTGGTGCGACGCTGAGGAAATCGCGCTAAGACACTAGAAAAGGACAATTCTAAATTTGGGCCCTGGTGCGACGCTCAATAATTGCGGACCCATATTGAAATTTTCCCAATGACATTTCCTCTTGTGGCGCGGTGCGCCACTGGCTAATATTGCATTGTTTTATGACAGGAACTTAAAATAGTAGTAACTTCTGACTCGGTTATCGGATATGGGTGAATCTGATATCGATGAAAAGCTTATTGAATTTTCCACATGGAAAAAGTGAAAATCTTTAAAATTCCTCATGGAATAACCTTCATTCAATTTATAATCTAATACTACACATTTTTAGATGAAATTTTTTAGGAAAAGTTCGGGGTATTAAAATCTTTCATTTACATGTTTATGCCTTATTAGATCCAAGAGCTTCTTTATCTTTTATAACTCCTTACATAGACATCAACTTTAAGACCAAGATACAAATTTTAACAGAGCCTTTCTTAGTCTCTACCCAAGTGGGTCAGTCTATCATAGCCCGGTAGGTATACAGGAACTATCCAGTTATGATATCTGAAAAAGTCACTTCAGCAGACTTAGTAGAATTATAGATGATATATTTTGATGCCATTCTCAGCATGGATTGTCTCCATTCATGCTATACCTCATTTTATTATAGAAACAAAACTTTTTATTTTCAGTTTCAAAATAAACTAGTACTTGAATGGAGAGGTAGTATCACAACGCTTAAGAGTCAGTTAATTTCATACCGTAGAGTGTGAAAAGTTATATCCAAGGGATGTGTTTATCATCTAGTGTGAGTCAAAGACTCTAGTACAGAAACTCCTAGTCTTGACTCATTTCCAGTAGAAAATAAGTTCTCAAGTGTGTTTCTTGAAGATCTTCCTAAAGTTCCTCCCATTTGGGAAACAGACTACGGAATAGACCTTCTTCTGGAAACTCAACCCATCTCTATTCCACCTATAGAATTGAACCATCTGAGCTCAAAGAGTTAAAAGAATAGCTTAAATATATCCTAGATAAGGGATTCATCAAACCCAGCATTTCCACATGGGGCGCACCAATTCTATTCATGTGTAAGAAAGATAGTTCTCTCTGAATGTGTATAGACTACCGTCCGTTGAACAAAGTCACAGTCAATAATAAATATCCACTTCGTAGAATCGATGAATTATTTGACCAACTTGAAAGAGCCAATTACTTTTCTAAGATAGACCTTAGATCAGGCTATCATCAGCTCGGAGTCAGAGAATGTGACATTCGAAAAATAACTTTCCCAACACGGTATAGTCAGTTAGAGTTTCTTTTCAAGTCCTTTGGTATTACAAATGCCCTAACATCTTTCATGGACTTAAAAATTTATGTTTTCAAGTAGTACTTGGACATATTTGTTAGAGACTTCATTGATGACATTCTTGTTTATTCCCATATCGAGAATAATCACACAGATTACCTCAGAAACATACTTTAGAGTCTCATATCCCATCAGTTGTTTTTCAAATTCCTTAAGTATGAATTTTGGATATGGTCAGTAGCATTCCTTGGAATATTATTTTTGGTGATGGAATTAGAGTTGATTTTCAAAAGACCGAAGTAGTGAGAAACTAGCCTAGACCCATCTCTCTATCAGATATCAGGAGTTTCTTGGGTTTATCTAGCTATAACCATCGGTTTGTTAAAGCATTTTCATCTATTTCATCCGCTATACCAAGTTTACTCAGAAAAAAGTCTAGTTATAGTGGTCAGATTCCTTCGAGAAGAGTTTTCAGGAGCTAAAGACTCGACTTACCTAAGCCCCAATTTTGACTCTAGCAGATACTTTAGATGGGTTTTTTTATGTATTATGATGCATCTAGAGTAGTTTTGGGTTATGTTCTCATGAAGAGAAGTAAGGCCATAGCCTACACCTCTAGAAAACTTAAGCCCCATGAGAAGAATTACCTGACTCGTAGTCTTGAGTTAGTAGTTGTAGTATTTGCCTTGAAGACTTGAAGGCATTATTTGATGAGGTGTATGTATATTTCTTCACATATCACAAGATCTTACAGTATGTCTTTTCTCAAAAAGATTTGAATCTGAATCATAAAAAGTAGTTAGAGTTATTATAATATTATGATATGAGTATTCTATATCATCCGGAAAGGACAATATAGTGGTAGATGTTCTCAGTAGGTTGTCTATGGGTAATGTTGCTCATGTTAAGAATGGTAAGAAGAAATTAGTTCAGGAATTTCATTAGTTGTCCGACTAGGTGTCTGCTTAGTCAATTTAGCAGAGGGTAGTGTGTGGGTGTAAAATAGTTTAGAATCATCTCTAGTTTCTGAAGTGAAGGATAAGCAGGATAGAGATCCCAGCCTTGTTAAGTTGAAAGAGTTAGTCAAAGATCAGAAAGTAGAGGTTTTCTCCTAAGGGGGAGATGGTGTGTTGTGCTTCCAAGTTTGGTTAGGTATACTAGGTGTAGATAACTTGAGGCAATGAATTCTTATAGAAGTGCATAGCATGAATTACTCTATTCATCCAAGGGCCAGTACGATGTAGCATGATTTGTGGGATATTTATTGGTGGAGTAGGATGAAAAGGGATAGAACAAAGTTTGTTGCTAAGTTCTCTATGTGTCAGCAGTTTAAGATTGAGCACTAGAAGCCTAGTGGGTCCATACAGGAGTTCAGTATTCCTACATGGAAATAGGAAGAAGTGAACATGGACTTTGTGATGGGTTTGCCTCGTACTCGTCATTAGCATGATTCCATTTGTGTTATCATAGATAGGATGGCCAAATCCACTCATTTATTGCCATTTCATACCTCATATTCAGCTAAGGACTATACCAAACTCTATACCAGAGAGTTGGTTAGGTTACACAGAGTCCTAGTGTCTATTATCTCAGATAGAGTCACCCAGCTTACCTCTCACTTTTGGAAAGCATTCCAAAAGGGTCTTGGTACCCTAGTTCACCTCAATATATCCTTCCAACCTCAAATAGATGGTCAAGCATAAAGGACTATCCAGACTCTAAAAGATATGTTAAGATCTTGCCTTGTTGATTTTAAGGGTAGTTGGGATGACCATTTGCCTTTGATCAAATTTGCATATGATAATATTTATCATTCCAGTATTCAGATGGCTCCATTTGAGGCTCTCTATGGTAGGAGTTGTTGATGTCCAATTGGTTGGTTCAAGGTAGGTGAGGCCGCAGTAGTAGGCATGAATTAGTGTTTGATGCCTTGGAGAAGGTATAGTTAATCAGACAAAGAGTCAAGGCATCCCAAAACCAAAAAAAAATCATATGC
This sequence comes from Capsicum annuum, assembly GCF_002878395.1. NCBI lineage: Eukaryota > Viridiplantae > Streptophyta > Magnoliopsida > Solanales > Solanaceae > Capsicum > Capsicum annuum. The sequence goes on along the minus strand of NW_025831170.1, from coordinate 438,400 downwards.
AAATATGAGGAAAAGGGATCTTGAGTTTGAGATTACTGATTTTGTATTCTTGAAAAACTCTACTATGAAGGGGGTGAAGTGGTTAAGAAAGAAGGGAAAGCTCATTCCCTTATATATCGGTCCTTATAGAATTCTCAGTCATTTCAGTAAGGTAGTTTATAAGCTTTAGTTTCCTTCAGATCTTGCTTTAGTGCACCCAGTATTTCACGTCTCTTTGCTAAAGAAATGCATTAGTGACCCAGCAGTCGTAGTACCCTTAGAGGTCGTAGATATTCAAAATTATCTCTCCTTAAAGAGGTTCCAGTTCAAATACTCGATCATCAAATTCATAAACTGAGGAATAAAGAAGTTCCCTTTGTCAAAGTTCTTAGGCAGAATTAATCCATTGAGGGAGCTACTTAGGAAGAAGAAGCATATATACGGATCAAGTATCCTTACCTCTTCTCCACAAACCAAGATTTAGCTTGAGGTAATAGTCTTCCTTAGCTTTACTCGGTTATATGTTTAGTTATACTTATAATCTTGGTAGCAGTTACCATTCCATATTTAATCATTCACTCATGCATCAGATATACATTTTCAGTATGAAAAAAATTCAGTTTATCAGTAGTTTCAGTCTTGTACTCATGCATCAGATGTGCACACTTAGTATGAAAACTCAGTTTGGCACTAGTCAGTCATGTAGTTATGCTTCAGTGTGTAAACTCAGTCTATTAGTGTTTCTTAGCTTAATCAGTCTCATTCGAAGATGAATATTCCCAAGGGGGAGATATTATAATACCCCGTATTTCCTTAACTCATTTTAGCTCTGAATACATGAGTAATCCTATATAAAAGTTTTGAAATACTCAGTATTTTTCAATTTAGAGATTACCACTTCATAGGAAATTCAATCAACTTTCCAACGATATAAAATTTGTCCAAATCCTATACTCGAGTGAGAAGTTATAGCATATTTTGTAAAATAATATACCAAATTGACACCCAACGCATCGTAGAGACCAGCCAAATGACAATGGTTATTTTTTAGTGAGCCAACGAGATACCACCACATCATGCCACTATTCGATTTCCCAATTGTCACTTTCCTATGTGACTCCGAGATCATGGTGCATCGTGCCAAGGGGTAAATTTGCATGTAGTGAGCCAGTGCGATGGCGCCGCATCGCACCTAACCTCCAGTTTCCAATCGTCCAATTTCCAGTGACCTGGCGCGATTCCACCACGTTGTTCCAGCATAAAAAATTAGGATTTTTACATTCTATGATTTTAATTCAGGGGTTGTATGGTCAATTCCTAAAATCCCTAATCAGTTTAAACATGGGATAAAAGACCTAAATAGCCTATTATCTAATTATTTGCTCAGTTCTCTCAAGAAATAAACCATTCTCTCTAGATTAGCAAACCATAGCTTCCAATAAATCAAGAACAAATTCAAGGATTCCTAGACTTCAAGAATTAATATTCCCAGGCATGTTAGGTGTTCATCTATGGGTTCTTTTAACTCATTGAGTCCAAGAATCCATTTTTAAAACCACAATATTATTGATTCATCATTTCCATGCTTGACATATATTGAATTCATGTTCATGATATTGTTTGGATTTTAATCCATGATCAATTATAAGTTTTCATGAAATTAAATAGCATGTGTAATGAATATGTGATTATCATGATAAGCCCTTGAATTTGCAAGTTAAAGATTGTGGCCACGACAATTATATATGTTCATTATTATACGAAATAACCGTACTCCCCAAGTGTTTGGTAAAGTGCTTATGTAGATTCAATAGTGAAATCATGACATGTCATTATGTGGTCCCAATTATGTACAATCTTATTACCTACAAGTGTTTGATAAAATGTCTCTATGAATGAATTATGGACAAATGTACATTGTTATATTTCCCAAGGTCATGCTATGCTTTATTGTTCAACCTATCAAGTCCTGGGGGTAACTAATACCCAAAAATCTAGTTGTTTACCTAGAGTTACAGTAGTTTCATAATATTCTCAGTCTTGTCACGAACTCAGTAGTACTCCGCCAGTTACAAAACCTAGTGAAACTCAGTATTAGTCTAGTTTATCTTAGTATATCAATCAGTGTCATTCAGTTGATAGTAGGATTCAATAACGAGTGAACCCAAGGATGGGGACTCACCTACCAGTAGAGGGTGTGATCCTTAAAAGCAGTCCTTATATTCTAGAACTCGTAGCCAGCGTAGGTTGAGACATCAACTTGCCAGTTGAGGGTTGAGATGAGGTGTTTTAACCTGCTAATTGAGGTTTTGACCATTTTCATTAGAGAAACTACCAAATGAGGGTAACTCTTCCACTTGTCTTAACTCGTGGAACAGAACTAACACTGTTCTGACTGGGTTATAGGTTGGACCCCAACTCATTTATCTTATTTAGGGAATGTCAGTTAGACGATTACTTCCCATAATCTCAGTTTTTAGTCTTCAGTATAGAACTCAGCTCAGTTCTACAAAATCAGGACTATCAGACACAGTCAATCAGTATCAGTAACTTAGTTATTAGTAAATCTCATATTTTTAGTAATTCACTATCAGAACTCAGTATGTAGGTTCAAAAGAGCTCAGATACAGTATATATGTATATGCACAGTATTGCATACCCAGTATTTATAGCATTTTTAGTTATCTATGTACTCTCATGTTCATTTACTCTATATCACTCAGTCAGCTATTGTCCATGCCTATCAACTCTTTCATTCAGCCTTACCTTATCTATCATACCCGTACATTCTATGTACTGATGCATACTCTTTATTTGTGCTATGATGTCTCATATCATAGTTTCGGACACTCAGGTTCCCAACCACGCATAAATAGAGTCAAATCGAGCTAGCAATATCAGACTTGGTAGTGAGTCCTCATCTATCGAGGATATGATTTTATTTTAGTATTTTTAGTAGCTTCAGTATTTCAGTAGTTGGAGTTAGTTAGGGTCTTATCACATCAACTCCACTATAGTATAATTCAGTTAGATGCTTTTCAAAATAGATTTTCAAAAAGTATTTAGTATTATATATTGTTATTACAGTTGATATTCTTTATAGTATTTCAGATTTTGAACCTTATGGTGTTTTAGCCTACTTTCCATATAATTACAATATTAATATTCAGTGCTCATAGAAGATATCAGTCATGTGTTAGCTTGTGGTCCTTAGAGGTCATAAGCACCGTGTAGCATCCAGGGTACAGACTCGGGGCATTACAACTTAAGACTACAGTTATCAAATTTCATCTTTAAATTTTAACATAGATAAAAAGTGAGCCATTTTAACTTAGCCTGCATGATTTGAAGGATAGAACAAGGCTCACAAACTTGGTATCTGAGCACAGAGTTCAAGTATTCTGGGTTTCTGTGAAGCCGTGTCTAGTAGAGTCTTACAGAATGGTTGAAGTCGTCTGTACTTTTCTTCGAGAGGCTACAAGATATTTAAGAAAAGTTTTCTTTCTTTCATTCTCTAGATCGTGCTATAAAATTATTTCTATAGAATCTTCTATCAACTCGTGTGTTAATCCATAATTCTTAATCTATGCTATATTATTGAGATAACATGATTAGCAAGTTCCAATTCCTCCTAAGATGATGCTCTCAGATTTACTATCAGTAACTTCAGAAGTCACACAAGGCACTTGAGAGGAGAACGTTAGTGTGTTATAAGTTCCTTAAGTTGGAACTTATTTCCTCATCTCTATAAGTCCTTCAGTTAAGGCAGATTAAGATATGTATTCATATTCCTCATCAACCCTTAATACAGAT
>NW_025831170.1:418349-431608 GCF_002878395.1 Capsicum annuum | reverse complement strand
TTAAAGAGTAATTATTTAATTACTCTTATAATTGATAGATTTTTAGATGACTGATTATTCCAAGGCATGAAGGTATGAAGGAAAGGAAAGGCTATCCTTGTTGCAGCTTGTTTCTTCCAAAAGCTTGGCATACAGGTAGGCTAGACTTAATGAGTAGAAGATTGTATTATTTTATATTTTTATAATTTAGAATTTATAGGAGAAACATTCTAGGCTTGCGGGCATGGAGTTGAGGTGGATAAAGAAATGAGAACTCAACTTTAATCTCAAAAAATATATTATTGATTAATTATGTGATATTTGTGATATTATGTGTTATGTGCCCGCAATGAGATTGTTGTAAATGAAGAATGTGGACATGATAGTTCTTAGCTTTTCTGGTGATGAACCTAGTTGAGTTGTAATGATACTAAGTTATATGTATTGGACAATAATATGATGAGGAGAATCATGCTAGGATAAAGTATTGATGAGCATAGTGATATCTAAAGGATAGATGACTTGAATTACTATGATGATTGTATTATATGGAAATAGGTAGTGACGTTTTAATAATTAATGAGTAAGTTATGCTCCAATAGTGACTTGCATTCTTAAGTGTTAAGTTGTGACTTATTTTATGATATTCTTGTTTTGGTATTGATAAAAGCACTTATGCTATTGGATTCCTATGAGAGACTAAATTGGTGATAATAATGACTTATTGAATTGTGCCTATGAGAGGCTTGTTTGATAATGATAACTCCTTGAATGAATTTCACGAATGGCTTATTGATGATTGTGATGAATTTATTGAAATAATGCCCATGAGAGGGTCAAAATATTGATAAATGAAAGCACTTGATCAAATTTATATATGATTTGAAGTGCATTTGTAAATTTACTATGTTGTATTACATCCCGAAAGATGGTGTGAATTTAATAAAATATATATAATATCGGGTACCACGCCGGTACGGATATGAATATTGATATTACTTATTTATGGAGGATCAGGTACTGCGCTAGTACAGATATGAATATTGATAATATTGATTTATGGAGGATCAGGTACCATACTGGTACGACTATAAATATTATATTACTTATTTATGAAGGATCACATACTACGAATATGAATATTGATAATATTTATTTATGAAGGATTGGGTACGACGCCGGTATGATACATGGACTTAGATTGCCCTCTGCAGGTCATGACTAGTTTCGCAAAAATAATTCCCTTAGCATGTGTGTAGATATTAGTGTTGATATTGAAGTAATCCCTTTTCAATAGTATGTATAAGGTTTGTTAATAAGACTTGATTTATCTAATGTGTCTTACTGAGGTATGAGTTGACTTGTATTCCCAACTTGGTTGTATTCTTAAGAGTGATTGGGTGACATGTTCTTGGAAAAGTAAAAATCAGTGTTTACTTTCTATATGTTGGTCAACTTACTTCATTTATACTTGTCGTAATTATAGATTATCCTAATGATTAGTTTATCCTAATGTCTATTTATTATTACTTAATATTATAAGAGAGTGTTTGATTGTTAAACCAAGAGTTTAGTGTGAGTTGTCTATGATTATTGAGTTTATCCTATAGATATAGGTAATGGAAGAGATAAAGTGAATAAAGAAAGATAGTGATGTATTAGCGTTGGATTGTGGTTGATGGTGAATTAATGAGGCTACAATATATTATTAGTGAATATAATACTGGTGGATTTGGAAGCGCATTTGGATGATGTAACTTATATATGTAAAGTAATAATGTTATTACAGGCTTGGTTGAATTCCATTCCATTCAAGATGTCATGATTTATTTTTCTTAATTCTATTTTATGATTATATGAACTAACATGGTCGATCAATGATGTCTAGCAGTATGTGTGGTTGTACTGACCCTACTCCTCTACATTCCTTCTTGGGGTGTAGACTGAATGCAGGTTAGTTTGGAGTTACTAGATGGATGACGATATTTAGCACTAACTTCTACACTTTCATTCTGGCAGAGGTTTGAGTCCTTGTATTATTTATTTTATTGTCAGTCTATGTTGTAATAGGTAGCTCTTGTACATGTCTGGCCAAGTCTTAGGATAGTGAAGGACATTTGTAAGAAGTTTTTGAAAAAAGTTTATTTATTAGTATTTAATTTAGTTTATTATATTTAATCCAGTGTTTCCTTAAAACAGAAGTCTTCCGCTTATTTTTAGTTGGGAAATAAGGGATCTCCTAGTTACTTAGGATAGTGTAGGTTCCTGCAAGGTCCGTTAGTTTGGGTCGTGATAGAGAATCAAGAATATGTGAATAGTTATATTCCCAAATATTTTTTTCTTTCAATAATCATTTCACATGGTTCTATCCACCCTAAAATGGGATAAATCGGCTTAGTATATCCTTTAATAAGATAGTTATGCATGTTTTTTTTCAGTTAGATATTTATGCTTTCTTGCTTTTATTTGCACACATCGTAATATATTTATTTTATCATTTGTTATTTAAGAATTGTATGTCATCTTTAACTTCATTTGCACATACTGCAATGGATTTATCATTTAAGAACTGGATGGATCTTTGCCTTTACTTGTATATATCGCAATGTGTCTATTTTATCATTTAAACAATACATGCCATTTTTGTCTTTACTTGTACACATCAAATTGCATTTATTTTATCATTTAAACACTACATGCCTCACAAATATCACAATATATTTATTTTATCATTTAAGCACTGCATCCCATCTTTGCCTTTACTTACGCATATTGCAATACATTTAATTTATCATTTAAGCACTATTTGCACATATTGCAATACATTCATTTTATCATTTAAAGCACTGAAAGAATATATTGTAATGTATTTATTTTATCATCTAAGCATTGCACACCTTGCAAATGTCGCAATGCATTATCATTTAAGCATTGCATATCATCTTTACTTTTACTTTCATATATCGCAATGCATTTATTTTATCATTTTAGCACTCCATGCCATCTTTGGCAGACATCGCAATGCAGTTATTTTATTTTATTATTTAAACACCACATGCTATCTTTGTCTTTATTTGAACACATCGTAATACATTTATTTTATCATTTAAGTATTGCATGCTATGTTTGCCTTTATTTGCACATAGTGCAATGTTTTTATTTTCTCATTTGTTATTTAAGAACTGCATGATATATTTGTCTTTAGTTGAACATGCCACAATGCATTTATTTTATCATTTAAGCACAAAATATCATCTTTGCCTTTACTTGCATATGTTGCAATGCATTTATTTTATCTTTTTAGCATTGCATGTCATCTTTGCCTTTATTTCCATACATCGCAATGCATTTATTTTATTTTATTATTTTAGAATTGCATGTCATCTTTGCCTTTATTTCCATATATCGCAATGCATTTATTTTATTTTATCATTTTAGCATTGCATGTCATCTTTACCTTTACCTGCACTTATTGCAATGCATTTATTTTATCACTTCAGCACTGCATGCTATCTTTGCCTTTATTTGCATACATCGCAATGCCGTCTTTTAAATTTGTTGAAAAAAAGAAAAAATCCACCTAAATTTTTAAAGTTTTTGCAGGCATGAAAGTCAACTCTAAAATACATGTTAGATTAGTTTGCCCTCTAATAATACCCTTTATGTGTGTCTGTCTTTAATTAAATATTTTTTTTATGTTTAGTTAAAATATTGCAATGCATTTTTTTATTTATCTTTAAATTAGTTAAGAACTATATGCCATTTTTTAATGATTTTCTTGAAAAATATAAAACTTAGTTACTCGTTTGTCTTTATTGAGTAATGTTTTTCAATTTTATAAATTTTGTAGGCCAAGAATTTGAGGACGCATTGGGTTTATCCACCCTAAAATAGGACATAATGGGATAGCTTTTGAACTATACCCGACTTGATCCTCATGCAATTAAAAATATGTAGACAACCCTAATTGGAGTATGCTCGAATTTTTTTTCCAGAATATTTTTTTTATCGAGAAAAATTGGCTACACGTAAATGTTTTAATCTGAAGGCTTCAATATATTTTTAAAATGAACAGTGCAAACTGTTGACATCCAATTTTTGCTCTCCATTCTTAAAATTAGCGCTTTCAGGCATCTTGACTATTAAAGGGCAAAAAATATTATATTTTATATATTTTATATATTTTTTAACAAGTTATTGATAATCATTATTATTTTAAGATTTTTATCAATTTATTGTCATATTTTAATTTTACATAATTTATTTATAATTATCCTTAATTTCATAAATTTTAGGAGTTTTATTAGTTTATTATCATTTTAATATTTTTTTGCAGAGTCATTTTTATACGTATATAACATAACACTGTAATTTTATTATATATTATAATTTTAATTGCTTATAACATAATATATTTTTTTAAAGGTAATTATATTATATTTCATGTTATGCATTTTTCTAAAATTATATATCGACATTCATAGCTTTGCATATTATTTAATACGATCCACAAATGATAAGTTAAACCAATTATTATAATATACAGAACAACAAATTAATCAACTCAATGTCTCATCACCTTTAATAATATGACATTTGAGGTGATGGGTTGAGATTGTTATTCTTTGGATAAAAAATCTTTACTTGTTGGTTAAAAGAATGAAAAATCCATTGAAAAATGACCTATGGTATAAATAAATCATTAAGGGGACAAAACGGATTTTATTTTTATTTTTCGGGTAAAGTAAAGGTTTCTTTTGTATTACAAATAAAAGGTAGGATAAATTATTTTCACACACAATAAATAAATACAAGCGCATATTTTTGTTCATTCTCCTCTCTCTCTCTCATCTCACACCCTTGTCTCTCCCTGCTCTTACTGCCGGCACACCACCGCCGTAGCTCTGACCACCATCACACCATGCCCCTCCTTTCTCTTCCCCTTGTCCCTCTTTTCCTTCGCACCTTGCTGGAGTCGATCACCGGCAGGTGAAGTTTCGGCAACCACCTCTCTTACCAGCACCGCCGTCTTCCACCTCTTCTCCCATTGTTTCCACCAAATCTTGTTGGAAAATAATTTCTCCAATATCCACCAGTGATAACCTCAATCTATTTGAAATAATGCATTTTTGGTAATGTTCATTATTTAATTTGATCGGAGGTTTGAACTCTGGCAATTATTACACATTTCTCACTACTAATGTTGTTTATTTTCAATCTTGGTTGCATATTCTTTTTTTTGGACTGATTTCGTTATTTTGAAATTTTTTTTGGTGAACTATTATTTTATTTTTTTCTCGGTGAACTTGAAATTCTTGTAATGATTTGATAGTATACTTTTATGTGTGGTTTAATTTGAAACTCCTCTAGATGTGTATTGCTCTACTGGTGTATAATTTTTCTCGGCATTGTATACCTTGATTATTTCATGTATTTATTTATTCAATAGTCAACTTTTGATAGGATTCTACCACTTTTACACATTTTTTTTGTTTCTTTAACATGGTATTGTAAGATCCCGTAAAAAAGTCCTAAATTTAACTCAGTCCTTTAAAGCTTGATAAGGGGTCCCAGACTTAAAAATTTCAGCCAAGTGTTTATACCTAGAATCTATTTTAGCCTTCATAAGTTAGCAATCTTATTTAGTGGCCCTTATGACCTTAAAATATTTATCCTTGAATTGAATAATGATCAGATGTATCAATAGGTCACTTCGGGTGGGTTTTAGATTTTTTGAACCTCGTTTGAACCATATTTGGGTGACCAAGATAGTAGGTCAACGCATTGACTTGACCATCGCATCGATAGATTATTTTTCCCCAGCATTCAGTGCAATTTTAGTGAACCAATGCGAACTCGATGCGGCATGTTAGTCATCACATCGATGCCATCAACGTGATGCGTCGATCTGCGCATCACTAGACATGATTTCTGATTTTTTTAGTTACGCATTCAGAGAATTAACAATCAAGGTATATTATGCGTTCATCCAAATGTTCACTTCAATTCTTGGAGTTCAAGAACCTCTTTTAAAACTTTATGATGATTGCTTTCATGAATTCCATGTCGAATTAAATTATATTCAGGATTATGATTTTATTTGGGTTCTAATCCATGATCAATTACAAGGTTCATGTGAATTAAATAGCATATGTGTAGTTATATGTAGTTTCATGTTAGAAACTCTTGAATTTGGGAGTTTAAAACTATGATCATGATGCTTGCATGGTGACTAGTATTATGTGCATAAACTATGCCCCCAAGTGTTTGATATAATGTTCTGAGAGTTGATTAGTGAATTATGACATAATAGTATGTGAACAAGTTCATGCCATGAAGGTGTTTGCTAAACTGCCTCAATGAATGAATTCTGATAAAGTGGCTGGTTATCATGTTTTCAAGATTGTATTATGTTATTACTATTTATGCTATCGAGTCTTGGGGGGTATTTAATACACGACAATCTAGCTATTTACCTAAATTTATAGTAGTTTCATAATAGTCTCAGTAATGTCACATCCATTAGTACTAAGATAGTTACAGAACTTAGTGTATTTAGTGAGTTAATGGAATTCAGTGTATTCAGTTAATTAACAGAATTCAATGTACTCAGTCAGTTAATAGAACTCTGCTAACTCAGTCTAGTTCAGTTAGACAAGCACGATTAGTAAAGGTTTAGTCAAGCCTAGTACAGTCTAGAAATCAGTTCAGTGTCTATTCAGTTGGGAGTAGAAATTAGCATCGAGCGAACCCAGGGATGGGAGCATTCCTGTCAGTAAAGGGTTTGATCCTAGCAGCAATCTATGTGTTACAGAACTATGTAGCCAGTGTTGGTTGAGATATCTTCCTTCCAGATATGGGTTGATATATCTCATATGAGTTTTCCTGCCAGCGAGGGTTGATAAAAGGGCTTTCTTCTAGAGAGGGTTAACTCACACTATTGTTAGTATTCCTTGGAAGGTGCTAACACCTTTCCAACTAGGGTCACAGGTTGGATCATAACTCATTCATACTTGGAGTTTGTTAGTAGGATAAACCCTACCATAGGTTTAGTTTCAGTCTTCAGACTAAGTATAAAAACTCATTTCATTTTTCAGAATTAGGACTTTCAAACACAGTCACCCAGCTTAGTACGGAAGTAAGTTCAGTTCCATAGAATTAGGACTGCCAAAAATAGTCACTTAATTAATAGTAAATCAGTTATCAGTGAACTTAGATATCAGTCATCCAGTTATCAAAACACAGTACCCAGTGTTAACATGATCTCAGTTACAACATGCGTAGTTATGTGAATATCATTGCATAATCAGTCTTTACAGTAGTTTCAGATATACATGTACTCTCATTTAGTTATATTCATGTTACCCAACAAGTTATTGTTCATGCATATGAACCCATGAATTTGAGTCTACTTACTTAGCATACCAGTACATTAGAAGTACTGACTCATACCTTTTTTTTGCGCTGTGATGTCTTACATCATAGGTTCAGATGCATGGGCTTCTGAATGCACTTATCAGCCTAATCTATCAGCAATAGACTTAGTGGTGAGTCCTCATAGTTCGAGGATAGACTTGTTATTTCATTATTTTAGTATACTTTTATTAGTCGAAGTTAGTTGGGGATGTGTCCCATCAACTCCACCTTTAGACGATTAGAAGCTTTCGGACTAGAGTATTTTCTGATAGATGTTCAGTTTTCAGTATTGATTTTTAGTATTCAGTATTTGTTTTCCAGTGATGAACCTTATGGAAACTTTAGTTAAATTTCCACATTTATTTCAGTATTATTATTATTATACTGTGCTCAAAGCAGGTACCAGTCATGGGTTAGCTTATGGTCCTTTGGGATTATCAGCACCGTGTGGAATTTGGGGTGTAGACTCAGGGCGTTACAAACTTTGTATCAGATCCTAAGGTTCAACAGAGTCCTAGAAAGTCTAAAATCCATTTCAAGTAGAGTCTTGTGCATAGGTGTGTAGCGCGCCACACTTTTGAACAAGAGGCCATGATGTGTTTTAGAAAAAGTTTCCCTTCTTTTAGTATTTATATAATATAAGTGAGAAGAGCATGAGTTCAAGTTACAGTATCAGTCTAATCCTTTTCTTTCTTCCATTTACAAAACATGCCACCCAAAAAGAAAAACAAAAGAAGAATAGGAAAACAACAAGCACCTCAGCCCATTCAGGCAGATTCCCTAGACGACCATGTCTCCCATACAGAATTTAGATCTTTTTATACCACTCTAGCTCATTCTGTGGTAGCCTTAAATGAATGTCCATCTACTATTCTAGCCAACCCAGTGGCCAGTACTACTACAGCTAGAATTTGGGTCTTCACCAAAATAAACCCTTTATTATTTACTGGGTCTAAGTTAGAGGAGGACCCATAGGAATTCCTTGATCAGGTGAAGAAATTCATAGATGTTGCAGTGAGAGTACTGAGTTGACCGCGCATCAGTTGCTGGATGTGGCTCACTCATAGTTTAAGCAATCAAAGGCAGTAAGGGCCACAGATACAGGGCCCATAGGATGGGAGGAGTTTACCACTGCTTTTATGGATAGGTTCTTCCCACTGGAGTTGAGAGAAGCTAAGGTTCTAGAGTTTATTAATATGAAGCAGGGAAACATGACAGTAAAAGCCTATTCTCTCAAATTTACTCAGCTAGCAAAATACGCTCCTCATGTGGTAGCAAATAACTGATCTAAGATGAGTAAGTTTGTGTCGGGTGTTTCTAGTAGTATGGTCAAAGAGTGTAGGACCATAACACTAATTAAGGAGATGGACATATCCAGGCTCATGGTCTATGCTCAACAGATAGAAGAGGCTAAGAATAAGGATAGGAAGCTTCAACTTCACCCAACCTAACTTAGAGGGTTGTAATCATTCTCAATTTTGGTTGAAATCCTCAGTTCCAGCTCTGTCTTCAACTAGTGCCCTAGTGCCGAAATTCAGAGATTCCAATAAAGATAGAGTACCAGGCCCTAAAATATAGGGTAGTGTTAGCAGTTCCCGAACAAATCCTCTTTACCAAAAATGTGGTAGAAACCATCCGGGTGTTTGCAGAGATGGTAGTGATATATGCTTTGGATGTGGCAAGCCAAGCCACAGAGTCAGAGAGTGTTCTTAGGTGGGTTTGCAGATTCAGCATAATCGTCCCTCAGCTCTGTCCGGTTACCTGAATCATCAGGGTGCTATTTCTAGTACTACCAGTGGGAAATTCCCAAACAGGCTCTAAGCATATTAGTCCCGACAAGATTAGGAAAGTTCTCCTGATATGGTCACTAGTACGTTAAAATATTATCATTTACATATTTATGCTTTGCTAGATCTAGGGGCTTCTTTGTCCTTTGCAACTCCTTATATAGCTTTTGAATTTGGAATTAGTCCAAAATTCTAGAAGATCTCTTCTCAGTCTCTACCCAGTGGGTAATCTATCATAGCCCAATAGTTATACAGAAACTGTATGATATGAGTGTTCTGTATTATCTGGGAAAGGCTAATATAGTGGCCGATACTCTCATTAGGATATCTATGGGTAGTGTTTCTCATGTGGAGGATGGTACGAAGAAGTAAGTTTAGGAAGTTCATTATCTTGCTCGACTACGTGTCCACTTAGTTGATTCAGTAGAGGGTAGCATATGGGTGCAGAATAGTTCAGAAACATCTCTAGTTTCTAAAGTAAAAGAAAAGCAAGATAGAGATCCTAGTTTAGTTGAACTAAAAGAGTCAGTCAGAAATTAGAAAGTTAAGGTTTTCTCCCAAGGGAGAGATGGTGTGTTACGCTACAAGAGTAGACTATGTGTGCTATGTGTGGATGATGTAAGACAGTAAATTCTTACAGAAGCATATGGTGCATGCTATTCAATTCACCCCAGGGCCACTAAGATGTATCGTAACTTGCAAGAAGTCTATTGGTGGAGTGGGATGAATAGAGATATTGCAGAGTTTGTAGCAAAGTGCTTAACATATCACCAGGTTAAGATTGAGCTTCATAAGCCTAGTGGGTCTATGCAAGATTTAGATATTCCCACGTGGAAGTGGAAGTGAACATGGATTTTGTGATGGGTTTGCCACATACTTATCATTATCATGATTCGATTTGGGTCATAGTAGCCAAGATGACCAAATTAGCTAATTACTTACCAGTTCATACCTCTTATTCAACCAAGGATTATGCCAAGATCTATGTCAGAGCATTATTCAGATTGCATGGAGTTTCGATGTCCATCATTTCAGATAGAGGTACGTAGTTCACCTCTTATTTTTGGAAAGCCTTCCAAAAGGGTCTTTGTACCCAAGTTCACCTTAGTACAACCTTTCACCCTTAGACAGATGGTCAAGAAGAAAGGACTACTCAAACTTTATAAGATATGTTTAGAGCATATTCCATTGATTTTAAGGGTAGTTGGGATGAGCACTTGCCCTTGATTGAGTTTATGTATAATAACAAATGTCAGTCCAGCATTCAAATGGATCCATTTGAGATGCTCTATGGGATGAGATGTAGATCTACCACTGGTTGGTTTGAAATGGGTGAGGCTGCAGTGGTAGGTCCTAATTTGGTATTTGATGCCTTAAGAAAAGGTTTTATTGATCAGGGAAAGGCTTAAAACAGCTCAGAGCTGATAGAAGTCGTATGCAAATGTATGAAGAAAAGATCTCTAGTTTGATATTGATGATTTTGTGTATTTGAAAATCTATCCTATGAAGAGAGTGAAGAGGTTTGGAAAGAAGGGGAAACTCAGTCCCCGGTATATCAGTCCTTACCAAATTCTCAACCATTTCGAAAAGGGAGCTTACAAGCGTGACTTACTTTTAGAATTAGCTTCAGTACATCCAGTGTTTCACATTTCCTTACTAAAGAAGTGCATAGGTGACCTAGTAGTTATAGTACCAATAGAGGGCTTTGATGTCCAAAATAGCCTCTCTTATGAGGAAATTCCTGTCAAAATTCTTGATTATCAGATTCATCGACTGAGGAACAAAGAAGTTCCTATAGTTGAAGTTCTTTGGCGAAATACATCTGTTTAGGAAGATACTTGGGAAGCAGAAGCAGATATCCAGAACAAGTATCCTCACCTCTTCTCTACAAACTCAGACTCAGCCTAAGGTAACATTTTTTCTTTAATCTATTCAGTTCCATGCTCAAATTAACTTTACAACTCTGTATCAATTCAGTTGCATAACATTCGCATATAATTCATACCTTCATGAAATAGCTTAGTCATGTGTCATGTCTTTAAATCTCAGTCATGCTTCAGTTATACATATTTAGTATAAAATTTAAATATATTAGTAATTTCAATCATGTAATCAGGCTTCAGTTTTGCATGTCCAGTATGTAAACTTATACTATCAGTATTCTGAGCTTAGTCTTATTCAAGGATGAATATTCCCAAGGAGGAGATATTGAAAGACCGTGCAAAAAAATCCTAAGCTTAACTCATTCCTTTAAAGCTTGATAAGTGGTCCCAGACTTAAAAAATTTCAGCGAAGTGTTTATAGTTAGAATCTATTTTAGCCTTCATAAGTTAGCAATCTTATTTCAAGGCCCTTATGACCTTAAAATGTCAATTATTGAATTAAATCAAGATCGGGTGTCTTAATAGGTAACTTTTGGTGAGTTTCAGATTTTTTAGACCTTATTTGAATTATGTTTGCGTGACCAAGACAGTGGGTCAATGCGATCTTGACGCATCATGTCACTCATCGCGTCGACAGATAATTTTTCCCTAGCTTTTAATGCAATTCCAGTAAACCAACGTGAACTCGACACGACGTGTTGGTCATCGCGTCGATGCCATCAATGCGGTGCATCGGTGTGCACATCACTAGGCACGATTTGTGCTCTTTTAATTCCGCATCCAGTGGGGTAAATAGGTCTTTTGCCCTCCTTATATCAGCCCCAGAACACAAGATTAAGCCACTTTAGAGACAAAATCCTTTCTCTATTCTCAAAATTACTCAATAACAAAACCCTAGGGCATTCAGTTCAAGATTCAAGCTTCATGAAATTCACCACAACTTTCAGAGAATTAAAAACCAAGGTATGTTATGTGTTCATTCTAGGGTTCCCTTTTGTAACGCCCCAAAATCCTATCCTAGAGCATCACGCCGTGCTTAAGACTACAAGTATCCTAACCCTTTGAGCCTGCTACTTAGCATAAAGCTTACTTAAAGTTAATGACAGCAAAATAAGGAGTCATGTCAAATCATGTCTAACTGAAATCCCGTTGACTACTGTAAAGGTATCAAAATACTACAAGTCTAAACATACTGACCATCTAGTCTGACAAAGCCTCTACTACTTAATAGACAAGTGAGCCATTAGGAAAGATCCCCAACTGACTCGAACTGAATTAAAAGCAGTATAGCAACTATTAAAAAAACTAAAGTGTCTGGAGATAGGTCCTCAAACCATGAGGACTCACCACAGTGGAGATGTAGATAAAGGTACTCGGGATCACTGACGCTGCTAGGACTGAGCCCCTGAACCTTTATTATGAGACAATGTTGCACACAAACGTATATGTAAATCAACACTTGGGAATGTACTGAGTATATAGGGGTGTATGCAGCTAAATGTCAATACAATAACTATTTATAGAAAACATATATGGTATTGTAGATGACTCACATAGCTTGAATTAAACTCTCATAAATCATGAATAATGAAACATGCATTATAAATCACGTGAGCCATTACACTTTGTTCTAAATATTTATTCTTTCTTTGATATGAAGCTTGTAACTAGTTGAACTCTTAAAACGACAACTTTTAGAACATACACTTTAGTCTTTTGAAAACAAGGAACTTCTTTGAAAATCAAAGACTTAAAACCTTAAGAACTTTAAGACTTGAGACTCTAGAAAACTTGGGAGTTTCTTTTAACCGACATAAACCATGTGAGCTACATGGAGTCCAACGTCTTGATCACATTAGGGAAAGCTGTTCTATCCTTGCCATCGAGTAGAACCTTTACTTTTAGTGATCACTAGCTTAAACCACTTGGGGGAAAATCATATCCTATGGTGGCTCGTAGTTCTGGGGAATGACACCTCGGAATCAAGCCCAACATGGTGCTAAGTACTACTCCCATACTAGGCCCAGAACTTTAAGGAAAATCAACCTTATATAATTCTATATTATGAAATGGTAGCAAATATGCTTCCTTTTAACTTAAATCACAAAATATAGATTTCTTTCTAAACTTAGGATCAAAATCAACTCTTTTCTTTAAACTTTGGTAGACTATCTTTAACAAGCTTTGAAACTTC